>NC_056614.1:22487730-22787730 GCF_018340385.1 Cyprinus carpio | reverse complement strand
TAATCGTGATATGAAAAATCTAATATCGTGATTGAGGAAACACCCACATACCGTCACACCACCCAGCCCTAGTGTGTGTGTGTGTGTGTGTGTGTGTGTGTGTGTGTGTGTGTGTGTGTGTGTGTGTGTGTAATTATTATTATTATTATTATTATTATTATTTATTTATTTTTTCTATGCATCTTGCATTCAGTCTGCTTTATTTTTGAATAGGTAACCTACATATACATCCATTAGACATACATCTTTAAGCACAGCACCACAGAACCTTAGTATTTTTTTACAGTGTATTTTGCTAGATTTTCGAGACACTATGTATAACTATTTAAAATGGTTAAATGAATAGTTAACCAAATATCTCTGTCATTATTTATTTTACTTCATTATTTACTATTTTACCCTGAACAAGCTCTGCCAATGAGCCTGTGCTTTAAAAACCTTGTTATTGATGTTTCAGAGTGAAAGACAGACCATCTTTTACTACCCGATTGTTCCAACTGAGAAGTATAGCGTGTTTGCAGTGAGATGGAAAAATTTCAAAGCACATTACCATACACAGGGTAAGTTCACCATTGCTTAGACTCTATAATCCTCACCTTCCTACCTCACCTTCCTGTTTATTTCTGTTATGTCTTTTTCCCCATAACTCAGGTGCAATTCACAGTCAGAGCACACCAGACAGCAACTGCTCGTCACTGTTGCTCAAGCACCATGATCCTCCTTTACTATATAACTTAGAGGCAGACCCATCAGAAAACTATAACCTTAACAGTACCGAATGGGACTCTGTGCTCAAGCAGATCCAGGCCGTCAAGGAGCAGTTTGAGGCTTCTATGGTGTTTGGCGAGAGTGAGATTGCCAAAGGGAGAGACTCTGCACTCGAGCCCTGCTGCATTCCTAATTGCACCCCTAAACCCACATGCTGCCGCTGCACTTCTGCACTTTAATGGAAGCAGCGGCCGGCCGGCACACTGCCAGATCATGAAATTACAATTCACAAGACCGCCGAAAGACTGATTGTGTTTGCAATCTTCCATTGATTTTCTTCTCAAAGCAAATTGCAATGAAAAAGCATAACTTTTCTGGAATCTTGTTTAGGTTCTTTGCTGAAGGAAAACAACTGAAATGATTTTATAAAAAATGAAGTTGATCCTGTTGCTTTTCTTGTCCACAAATACTCCAGTTAATGCATAGCATAATAGTATGAATGCTAAAAGCGGTGTTATTGATTTTCTCACTTATCTCTCAGTTTGCAGACCATAATGTGGCTCTGACTAGTTCACTGATATAATAATAGGCTGTTAACTGTGACTGGCTGCAAAGGGAATAGAGGAGCTATACTGTGAAGTATGGCTGCACAATTAATCAAATTTCTAATTGCGATTACAATTATGGATGCCACAATTACGCAGTCGTTCTCTTATGTTATTCTGCTTAAAATATGTTTGTTTGTTTTTTCTTTTTACGTTATCTTAAGGGTTTTTCCATTGTTTTAGTTTTAGTACAGCATTATAATACCATTCATATTTTTACTTTTTTTTTATAGAAACCAATCTGATGTATATTTGACATTTGAGGCTTAATACTATAGAAAAGCACTAAAGATTTTTCAGTTATTGTGTTTTCAGCTTGTTTATTTTCATATAAAAACACGTCTTGCAGTTGCATCAAACAATGGTATAAACATCATTCAATGTAAACTGTGATAATCGTAATTAATAATCGCAATTGCAATTTTAAGGGAATAATCGACAATTATGATTTTTGTCATAATCGTGCAGCCCTGCTATGAAGTATTACAATTATGAACGATGTGTATTTTTAAGTACAAATGTATGAATGTTTATGTGGTACTTTTTTGAGTTTCATTCACTATCAGCCTGCTTTTAACACTGAATCGTAATTATAGAGTGATTTTTAAAAATAAAAGAAAGTTAAAGAGCACAGGTCTTAAGATATTTTATTCCTCCTCGTCATACGTGTACAAGGCTGAACTTGCTGAATGGCAACCCATTTACTAGGGAATATGGAAAAATGCTTATATTAATATAGTAATTAAATGTATATTACCACATTATATGTGACCCTGTAGCACAAAACCAGTGTTAAGTCGCTGGGGTTTATTTTTAGCAATAGCCAAAAAAAAAAAAAAACATTGTACGGGTCAAAATTATTGATTTTTATTTTATGCCAAAAATCATTAGCATATTAAGTAACGATCGTGTTCCATGAAGATATTTTGTAAATTTCCTACCGGAAATATATCAAAACGTTGTTTTTGTTCCATAAATATATAAAAACTTTTGTTTTTAAAGACAACTTTAAAGGAGATTTTCTCAGTATTTAGATTTTTTGCACCCCTCAGATTCTAAATATTCAAATAGTTGTATCTTGGCCAGATATTGTCCTATCCTAATAAAACGTACATCAAAGGAAAGCTTATTTATTCAGCTTTCAGACGGTGTATAAATCTCAATTTATTTGCATTAGGGTACTCTCATTAATGTGCATCAAAGATTGACACTGAAGAGAAGAAATTGTTGAATAAAGTTATTTTTGTTTTTTTGCATACAAAAAGTACTCTCGTAGCTTAATAAAATTACAGTTGAACCACTGATGTCACATGGACTATTTTAACAATGTCTTTACTACCTTTCTGGGCCTTGAACGTGGTAGTTGTGTTGTTGTCTATGCAGGGTCAGAAAACTCTCGGATTTCATCAAAAATAAATTAATTTGTGTTCCAAAAATGAACAAAGGTCTTACAGGTTTGGAACAACATGAGAGTGAGTAATAAATGACAGAAATTTTCATTTGCGGGTGAACTATCCCTTTAAAGGCAGCCTAACATGTAGATGACAAACATGACAGAGAGAACTTACAGAGCTGCTGTCCACCAGCATCAGTCCCACAAGCGGCGAAGTCTCACCTTTGCCAAATAAACTCAGAAACACAGTTATTATAGTTAACTGAAAATAAAATTTAAACCATTAAAAAAAAATGTAGCTTGAAATAAAATGAAAGTTAAAACTTATTTTATTTAAGATATGTTTTCAGAACATGTCTCGTGTACCAAAATAAACTAAATTGCAATAAAAAAATAATGAAACTATATAGATAATTTTTTTTAAATAAATTATAAAAATGATTAAAACAACTCAAATGAAATTCAAATGAAAACAGAAAATATAAAAATAAAATTGAATTTAAAAATAATAAAAACTATAATAGATTCTAAAATAACACTTCTCAGAAACACTTTGGAGACATCAAGCATATATTATTTTATTCAGAAGACCAAATCCATGACAAGGCAGTGAGATTTTTTTTGTTTTGTTTTTTCTTTACAAGTTGTCATTTTTAAACATACAAGATACATAGTTTTGTCATACTGAAGCGGTTTCTGTTATACAGTGAAGGACTGAATTATGTATGTTAAGCCCAGAACTTTGTATTTCAGCTACCCAAGCTTAAGTGATCAAGAAGTATTAGATGCTCTGCCTGAAAGTGTTAGGGGTTTCACAGCCAATTTGTCACTACAAATTGCTAAATTGATGGCTTAAATATTCAAGATATTCATTTACCTTATGAACACAGAAAAAATGTCATGTAACAGTCATAACTAAGGATTTAGAGGTCTGATTGATATAAATGATTGCTGATTGACGAGTGAGTTTTTGGGCTTTCGATGTGTGTCTGTTTGTGAATGAAGGTCTGATAGTTAGAATGTCCGCACATGGTGACTGACCACACATCCAACAGCAGATGTATACCAATGATAAGCAGATAAAGGAAAGATACAAATACTAATTCAAAGCTATTTATATATTTTCACCCCATCACAGTTGGCTTTTGGTTGTGAGATTGTTATCATCAACATTATTATTTCTTTTAAATGTACATATTTATCTCAATAACATACTCGACAGAAAGGACACAGCATGGCGATCCTGACTCTAGAATATTTACAGCAATCTAACTGAAAACAAGACACATTTAAAACATAAAATTCCTTCCGTGAGAGTGTCACCATCATAAATGAACGGGTAACCATGGAAACAGATTGCAGGCTGCTGGAGGATAAAGTCACGTGTGCAGGGAACACTGGGCTGCGTTCAAAATAGCATTATTACCATACTATGCATACTAGTATACCGCAGTGCAGTGGGCACAAAAAAGTCAGATGTTTTGCCAAAATGTGCAATATAAGAGCACAAATTTAAATATGCCATCTCTTCATAAATCTGACCTATCCATGTCCACATCTTAGCCAGTTTTAAATAAAACTACACGCATTTTCCTGTTATATTACCTGAATGCCTTTGCATCATGATCGTGGATCATGGACTCCATTCATCAGACTGAATGAGGTAAATATTATTGTACGTGATGATTATTGTGTGAAGCCAGCAGAGGAATCTGCTCTGTTCAGTCTCAGCAGTGCCGGTCAAGGTCAGGACAATCGGCATCTGTGACTGACTCAGAGAGACAAAACGATGTCCTGAGCTTATTATATAATCACATGGTACCTACATACATCTGCTTCACAGGACAGAATTGGGGAATTTTATTCTTTATCGGTGTAATACAAAGCAATATTTGTCCTGCAGATTACTGGATTAAATTATCCAGTCCAATCGGAAAAACATTCCTGCATTCAGTGTGTTTCCCAGCGAACGGGGACTTTCATTTTACTGGCTCTCTATAAGCATCATATCTCTCTGAAGTTTCTACCTGCAAACGTTCAAAGCATGAGAGGTGAGCTACTGTATATCAGGCTTTAAAGCTAAAAGCATCAGTCCAACCTGACAATCATACAAGGTTTGAGAGCTGGAGAAATATTATTTGACTGAATGCCCAAAGGACTGAGGTATACCATAGCCAACCAGATGAATCCTACAAAGTCGATATCTCAGTAATATTTTACCCCAAAATTAAAAAAAAAAAAAAAAAAAATGTGCATGAAGAAAATAAATCCTATATTATGATTGTTTCATGACAAGTAAGCACATTCCCTCACCTCACCCTTTGTTACTGTAATGCTAAAAAATAAATAAATAAATACTAACAACAACAATATGACTATTATTATTATTAATAATTATATTAATAAATATTGAGATTAATTAATGACATAATCACTGTAAATTATGACACTTAAGCACATTTCATCACCTCATCCTCCAATAATGTAAAGCTAAATAAATAAATAAAAATAATTTTGTATTATTATTTTTTAAATTAAAAACAACTATAATAAAAATATCATTATTATTATATTAATAATATTGGTATTAATTAATGATATACCCATTGTAAATTATTTATATTTAATGGTAATATTTGTAGCAAAGCCTTAATTGCATGCTGATTTAAAATAAAAATATTGAGAGGAATATTTTTATTTCTGTATAAGAATCATTAATTCTGAGAACTGAGAATCAATAATGAAAATCAACTAACACTATACATAAACCCAAAACTAAAACTTCTGGATGCATTACTGTAATTGTGGGTGTTTAACTGTGATGGTAATGTCACAATGGCATTGCAAATAATTAATAATTATTAATTATTGAAATATCTGGATGCATTACAGTAACTGTGGATGTTAAAAATTTAGATGAAAATAATGTAACAGTTGCAAAAAGTCATCATCTTTGCACAACATCTTTGTGATTTTGGGGCCAAATATTTTCCAGATATGACTTGATGAGATTCACCAAACCATCTTTAGATTCATCTACTGTACACCCAGCCTGCCGACCTGCAATCCGTCCCACTTTCTCATTCTCAGACAGATGGCGCAGGATACTTGCATACCATGATGTAATGAAGCATCTGTTTTCACCTACAGTCATCCCTATTTGTACAGTATTTACATCACGGTAAAATCAGAAACCTTCTACTACATCGGAACAGACAATCTGTAGACCTATCAACGACTCCAGGTCACGTCCTACTGCCTTGGCCTTTTAAGTACAAACCCAGTACAGCAATGTATCAGAATCAGACAAATACATATTTACAAACAATCCTGGTCTTCAGATTCAAACCACCTTTCGCTTTTAGACATTGTGTGTGTGTATGTGTGTGTTTGTGAGCATAACCCTCAAAGCCATGCAATCAAACATGTGAAGTCATATTTTGCCTTTTCTACACCAGGACTATATTAAAAAAAAGGAATCGAAGTGATGTATCCACCCCAAAACCATGTCCTTAATTATATAGTAGAAAAGTTAAACAAGCAATCCATCTCAATGAAGAGAATAAATGAACTGATGAACACTGAAATAAACAGACAGACCACTAAGAGCCTATGTAGAGTATTCAGCTCAGTTCATGTCGAGAGAACAAGAGAAACTGAGGAAGAGAATAAAGAGATGAGGCCTATGTTACATTTGAGAAGGCTGCCAGGCGCCCCGTAGTGGCCAAGCCCAGGAACAGACATCTGTCGTGAGGGACAGCAGTTACCATGGTTACCCTTTTCCTCTTTTACTCAAGGTAGATATCTTCGGTAGGACAGGCGTATTCTAAGTGCTCTTGGTAGTACTCCTGGAACGCCCGTCTGAAACAAGCACACAGAGACATACGAGATCAGAACTTACACTCGTGTGTTGCGCTTTGTGAACAGCGTTTTGTTTTGCTTGTGTATTGTATTGGTCATGTATTGCTAAAAATGGTAGGGTTTCACATTTAGCTGAGACAACTATACATATATATTTGATCAAACCAATGTGATCATATTTAGGGATTAAATAATACATTAAATAAGTTCAATTTTGATGTCAAATGGACTAACAAATAACTAAAATGTATTTATTCACATTTAGCTGTAATAACTATAATATAACTATAACTACTAAAACTATCATTACCTTTCATATATATTTATAGTTATGAGGGTTATTATAGTTTTAGTATATTCATCATATTTAGGAATTAAATAATAAATTAAATTTTGATGTCATATTTTGCTTTTTGTTTTTTTGTTTTTTCAGACAAATTCCGAACCAGTTTGTTCACAATAAACCAGGATTTAAATAAACTAAATAAGGTCAATTTTGATGTCAAATTGACTAATTAACTATAATAATTGTATTTATCTGTTATTTATATTTTATTTGTAAATTATGTTTTTCTTATTTATTATTAAAATAAATTTATATATTTATAAATATATTTTTATATATATTTATTAAAAAATACTTATTTATTTTGTTTGTCTGGGTTTTTTTTTTTTTTTTTTTCAGGCAAATTCTGAACAATTTGGTCACAATCAACCAGGATTTAGATAATTATTTCAATAATACTTCTTTAAATAATATTAAAATTATTATTTAAATTATAATATTAAAAAGATCCATTTAAGTCTATTTAAGCCCAGCACACACTATAACACAGAAGCTAGTCACACCAGCTAACTACATCGCATAAAGTGTGCAATAATTATAATAATGAATAATTTCAACAACTCTATAGAAAACTAAAGCTGTGCGTCTGTACAAGTGTGCAGGTTGATGAGCTTCTGTCTTGTTATTAATGATGAAAACAAAGTATTGTCATAAAAACATCTTTTGTATCCGTTCTTTAACTTTCTTTCCTTCATTTCTGTGCTAAATGATAAGGCTGAATAATGTATATGTTCATAAGGTCATATTATGTTATGCGGCAGAGATAGCTGCCTCCTGCAGGGGCCCATGACTCCAAAAGAGAGAAGCTTTAATAATTCACACAGCAGACTGGCCTGTGCTCTGATACTGAAGCAGAGACCGATCACTCTCATTAACTTCTCTTCTCTGCTCTTCTTTTCTCGCTATTCTCAGTGTCACAAGTTTCTTGTAAATGTTATTGTGATGTTTAAGGGCATTACACTCACCCCACACACTCAGCTACATGTCTCATGGAGTCCTGAGAGACGAAGACGTGACATGCAAACCTGTTCAGCATCGGGTGCTTGGTGATGAAACCAAAATAACTACAGAAAGACACACAGAGTCTTATTTTGACCTGCAAAATCTTCCAAAATTGATCAAATGCATTAAGACTTGAAGACTTGTTTTGGGGTTTACTAAAAAAATTGAAAGTGGGAATGTATGTGTGTGTATTTACCAGTTGTTTTTAGGATGACATCCACAAAAGGAGATGTTTTTCATTTGGAAGAAGTGACTACATCTGTCAAACTATAAAAAGAAATGAGAAGAGGAATTATAATAAATATCAAAATCCAGGCAAAATGCTGAAATTTAGATAGTCTCACAATGTATGCTCAGGATGTGTGTTTTTGTGTGTGTGTGTGTGTGTGTGTGTGTGTGTGTGTGTGTGTGTGTATGCATGCGTGCGTGCGTGCGTGTGTGTTCACTTGGATGGGTGAAATGCAAAGCACAAATTCCGAGTATGGGACGCCACACTTGGCCACATGTCATGTCACTGTATATTGTGTTAATTATGTGTTTTTATAATTAAAAGTCATGCACATATAGAAATTAATAGTACTATTTTATTTTTTCTAAATATATATATATATATATATATATATATATATATATATATATATATATATATATATATATATATATATATATATATATATATATATATATATATATATAATTTTTTGTTTTGTTTTTTTGTTTTTTTTTTACACAGGAGATGAAGACTCAGTAGCCAAATAATAAATTAAAAAATAATGATAATAAATATTAAAAAGTCTATGAGAGGACCAGATTAATACTTCTAGCTTTTTAACTCCATTTATCATATATTTTGTTTGCAGAATAAATTAATCATTGCTGACTGCTGATTGGGTAAACAAGACAACTCGTCATTTCCAGCAGAGCAAAATAAAAAAAAAAGTTTTACCTTTACATTTTTTCTCTTTTTCTCTCTCTCTTACCTCCCCTGAAAAGTCATATTCATCATCCAAACTCATGACTAGTTTCACACCCTGCAGGCTTATTTCCAGCTCACAAATAGATGGGGGATGAAGATGCACCGTCCTCTTCCTTGCCATAGCGATCTGAAAGACAAACAAACAAACACATTAGCTCCTGTTTGCATCATATGATGTAACATTGTGCATTCATTGAGTACCATCTCACACAAGTAAAGCACAATATGATACATTTCCTGTTTGCGGTACCTTCTGCATGGCAGCACACAGGATGCCATTGCCTTGGTGATAAGGAACTTCCACCGAACCCAGGAACTGCACTCGGAAGCTTTCCATCCAAGCAGGGTTCCTCTTCATTGCTATGGAAACACAGGTATACAGACAATGCTGACTCACCAAGTGCTTTAACAAAGAGACCAGATGTGAAGGCCAAAGAAAAAGAAACCAGTCCCAAATTCCTTACCAGAAGGACTCTTTTACAGAAGTATATACATATTTTCCCCCCAAAACAGTAATCCCAAAAATGTATATTTTGAAAACACTGTATTTTCAAAATTCTTACCCATCAGATCTTTTGTTTGGCCAACAACCTCGTGGGCGTAGTATGCTGGGAAAATCCCTCTGGCCCCTGTGCGCATGTTATACCCACGGTACCAGTAATCATCCTCCTCTTCCTCAATGAATAATGGATCATCAACGTCTAACTCCAGCTCATCTGCATGTCTTGGGATGAACCTGCAGCGTGGGCATTAAAACTTGCATTTGCATTGCATGCAATAGATATTATGAGCAGTCAATTTACTGTTTTAACAGATACTGAAAAAGAAGAGTTCCTTGAGGGTTTGTGATTGGACTTTAAACCAGACTGGAGCTTTTTGATTAGAGCTACTGTAGGTGTATTTAGGTTATAGTGTGGGTAGTATTGCTCACCTGAAGACCGCTCTGTGAGTCTGATCTCTTTCTTCTCCATTTATAGTGCATGAGAAAAGCCCAAAGGATTCTGTGCCTGAAACACACATAATGCAGATGCATTATGTCACTGTATACTGAGATATAAGCCCCAAGGTAGTGTGTGTGTGTGTGTGTGTGTGTGTGTGTGTGTGTGTGTGTGTGTGTGTGTGTGTGTGTGTGTGTGTGTGTGTGTGTGTCACAGAGGACTGCAAAACTCATTTAGAAGCAGGTCACACAAAATCCTTCATCTTCTGATGTCATCTCATTAGGATTATTAAATATCCTTTCTGTTCAGCGAGACAGGCTCCTAAAATATGCAAAATGATCATCTAAATCTCTTAAACTGTACTAAAAGGACTCAGAATGGCTCTGTGAATGGGAATGAATTTAATTTGGTAATTTATTTCAGTAATACAACAATTTCTTTTGCGTTTCCTCCTTGAGCAGATTTGTATATTAAACTTTTACAGTAGCTTCAAAAATGTTGCTGTGTTAGTCATGTTAGTTTAATCCAGCAAGAGAGCAAACAATAACAATGGATGGATTTTTGGCACTAAGAAATCGTTCAAAGAAACCAAAATGAAAGGATCATTCGCAAAAACAAATATTCTGTCATCATATTTACTCATTTTCATGGCATTCCAAACCTGTTTAACATTCTCTCTTCTGTTTTTGTCCATGCTGTGAATGTTAATGGGGTCCAAAACAATACTGGACCACATTTAATTTCTTTGTATGGACAAAAATGATTGAACACATTTTTCAAAACATTTCATTTTGTGTACAGGTTTGGAATTAAATGAAGGTGAGTAAATGATAACAGAATTGTAATTTTTTGAGTGAACTATCCCTTAAATCTTTTGTGCATGGTGTTAAATTTCACTTACTGGAGGACCGTGACGCGCTGTTGACAAACACATTGAGGAACTTCTTTGAGAAAGGTAAATCCGCCTCGGGGGAGGAGTCTTCTTCAGAGGAGCTTAATAGCAAATCAGGTCTCATGCCACTTTCCGTCTGGCCCTGGCCGTAAATATCTTCATCTTCATCGACAACTTCCTCATCACAAATAGTAGAGAGTCCATCACTGTCCTCGCTAAGAACAGAGGTACAGCGCTTCAGGCTCACCAGCTCAAGCGTTGTGTTTTCATCCACCACTAGGGTGTACTTCATTGAATCGTATGCCAAGGAGTCATCGATGGGCCGGTTGGAGGTTGAGTTCCTCAACTCTCGCACACTTTCGTCAATAGGTGGGGAGCTGTCCAGGTAAGTCTCGTTTCCGTAGGGTGAAGGTACCTTGTGAAGATCCTCCAGGAAAGGGGAGGTATCTTGCTCATCTTCATCGTTATCTGTTGAGTACGTAAGACTGAAACAGTGATTGGTCTGTGCTGTTGGGAGGTCCAGCGTAAGGCTGTTTTTGACTTCTGTGATTCGCTGCAAACTGATCTGATCGACCCGTGTCTCCCGTCCCTCGTCTTTGTCGCTGATTATGCTCTCGCTCAAGCTGGGAGATTCCAGCTCCTTCATTCTCTCCATCACCAAGTCATTATTTGGCTCCTCCTCTTCTTCTTTCTGCTTGTTTTTTAATGAGTTCTGGGATGAGAAGTCCTCCGTTTCATAATCCTTTGTCCTCGTATCAAATCTCTCTGTAAAGACCGGTGTAGCATTGGCATATGTGGGGTTGCTCATGTACAGACAAGTGTCCGTTCTCTTGCTTTCCTTCTGTCCCTCGTCAGATACATAGCTAGCTTCTCTTTCCTTCTCTTCAACCAATCTCTTCTCTGACTTTTCAGAAGTCACCTCCTGTGACTTTTCTTCCGATTTCTGCTTTTGTGAATTGCAGCCATCCATCTCAGTGAAAGTATCTGTTTCCAGGTCCGATGAGGGTGAGATGGTGTCAGAGATGGAGGCTGAGCGTTTGAGGCACTCTTCTGGGCAGCTGATTGGGTAGGAGCCTTCTGAGATCATCCTGTTGACCAGGTTGCTGAGAAGCCAAGGAGAATCAGAGTTTTCACTGAGCTCGTCCTCGGACTCTGACTCAGACTCTCCCTCACTGTTACCATCATAGTCGTCCACAGAGGGCATGAGTTTGGGGCTAACCGGCAAATAGAAGGAGCGTTTAAAGCTCTCAAGACTGTGGTCAGGCTCAATCTTCAACAACAGCTGCTGAGAGCCGCTATCCTCACAGGGGATGGCAGGGGGAAGAGTCTCATCTGGATCGGCCTGGTGCTCATAATCCTGTTCGTCATCTACATTCTGCAGGCCCATCAGAGCTTGGCCATCATCTAGTTGTAACATGTCTGGGCTGGGGTCTAGACCTGGTGAAGGTTCTTGTTTAACTGGCTCAGATTGGCCCAGAAGAAGAGAAGCTTTTAGACCTACAACACTGCTGTCCTGTTCAGGGTCCAGCTCTTGGTCCAGTTCTTGGTCTGAGGTTGGGGAGCTAGCTTCTTCAATGGAATTGGTGAGGTGCGAAGAGCGCCCGCTGCTGGATTCACTGGTAAGGTCCAGCTCTGTCTCTGAGATGGAAGAAATCATGTTATTAGCAAGTGGACCACATGCAAATGCAGCCTCAAGTTCCCCTTCAATATCAGAGTCTGATCCAGGAGAGCTAAGGTCATCGCTGTGGCGGTCTGACTCTGCATAACGTTTGGCATTCATATCGGCGATACCAGGATCAGATGAAGGAGAAGTTGTGTCATTTGCAGCAGGTTGACCCTGACGCATGCTTCGAGGTTCGTCCATAGCGTCAAGGACGTCTGATCGACTGGACGACACGTAGCTGGAGACAGAAATGGACTCAGCTGGTTCAATGCAGGGGAACTCAATGTAAGAAGACGCCTCATCTTCCTTGCAGGTTTGATCATAGGTATCCTTACTTATGAAGTCAATGTCAAACTCTTTGTCCAGCTCCTCATCTGAAAGCGGAGTCTCAGCATCGTTACCAAGAGGTGCGGTTGAGGACAGACACCTACTGGTGCCATCGTTTTCCAGCTCTGGGTCATCAGCAGTCTCCGTAGTCACGGTATAAGTGTCATTGGGTCGAGAGTGGCAAGGTCGACGTTTGGTATGACCATTCAGGTCGTGGTCGACCTCGGTATCGGAGCACTGAGAAGTGCAGTCATCCACTGAGGGAACAAGCTCACTTAGAGTGGATTCCTCAACATCAGGTTTCACCTCAGTTGCCTCAGACCCGCTTGACGAGTTATGTTGACCAAAGGAGCCTGGTTTGGAAGACAAGAAAGATTTAGAAAGAAAAAGAGATGGAGGGGAACTGAGATAAGTTGACAAGGATAAGGACAAAATGAGAAATGTCACCAATGTCACCAATATCACCATGATAATGGATATACTGTAGCCTATATTAATTTTGATTAGCCGTTAGCAATATGACTTCTTACCATATTCAGGTCGTTCTCTTCTGTTGCCCTCAAAGTCGTACAGCAGAGGCCTTCCAGGTGACTGATGAAGTCCACAATGTCCTGGTTGGTTTGAGGGTGTACCATTGCCAGAGCCGGTGGTGTCTGGAGCCCCTGGGCATGTGGTAGTTACATGGGAACCATCCTCAAGGCAAGAGTGGTTTGGAGACAAGCAACCTAAAATGGTGAGTAAAACAGTGGGCTACATTTATAGCTACAGAAATATCCAAAATAGATATTAATCAAAAGAATATGATCAGTGACGTTCTGATGCAATATTTGTATGAATAGTTAGAGTTTGTATAGAGTGTTTTTTTGGAATCTGTTCATATGTTTTGGAATCTTGGAATCAGTTTTGAAATTCTGTTTTAGAAATATATGTGACCCTGGACCACAAAACCAGTCTTAAGTGCCAGTTTTTCGAAATTGAGATTTATACATCATCTGAAAGCTTAATAAATAAGCCTTCCATTGATGTATGGTTTGTTAGGATCAAACAATATTTGGCCGAGATACAACTATTTGAATATCTGGAATCTGAGGATGCAAAAAAATCTTAATACTGAGAAAATCGCCTTTGAAGTTGTCCAAATGAATTCTTAGCCATGCATATTACTAATCAAAAATTAAGTTTTGATATATTTACAGTAGAAAATTAGCTATTGCTAAAAATATACCCTAGCGACTTAAGACCGGTTTTGTGCTCCAGGGTCACATATATATAAACAACAATTACCCTGTGAAGTCGGGTTTCGAAGAGAATCCTGCCAGCTTGACTTTCGTGGTGACACATTGCTGTTGTTGTTCAGGGAGTCCTGAGATTAGGACCAAAAGAAGAGTTTAAATACTGACAACATATGTTTATTGATACTCTGATTTCAGGTGTGTATAAGAGGTACCTGGGAAACTGGTGCAGTCAGGTTCAGAGTGGTTGGGCGGCTCTTCAGGGTGCCCAGAGTAGGGGAGGGGGGAGGAGATGCTGATGGTGAGGGAGGGGCATCAGGATCTGCATCCTCTTCTTCTTCCTCATCATCTTCATCATCGATCATCTCAAACTCTTGGAAGTCATCTTGGAATGAGCACACTGGGTGGTGGAAATCATTCTTTTCTAGAATTAAGCAGTCCTTTACAAAAAAGAAGAAAAGAAATGAAGGATTTTAAATATTTTACCTGAAAATAATTTTAAAATATCTGGTGTAGCACTGTAAAACATTACCACAAACCAATAATGTAGCCTGAAACAGGGGTGACTGAATGAACTAGTGACACAAAAATTCGATATCCACAAATATCATTCGGCATGAAAAAGAGCCAATGCTTCTCATGTCTATCATGCATGATTCAACATGACCTTTTTCTCTACTGTTAATGTTGTGTTCCATCCATTAGTTGGGCCATATGTTCACCCTGGACTGGATGAAGACTTGACTGCTAGCCAGGCCATAATTTCTGAAACATATGTTACTATATATATAGATCAGTGGTTGCAGGAAAAACAAACCCTATCTTGCAGATATGTTTAATAAAAAATACAGCATATATTTACGACTGTAATACTGAAACTAACAATGAGTTTAAAGGATTAAAATTTAAAGCATGTTTTAAAGCATCTATAATTATTCCTTTGCTAAAAAAGCCGCATATTAGCTGATTAGACGATTACAGACCAGTGGCCCTAACATCGGTCGTACTGAAAATCTTTGAGAGATTGGTACTGAAGAATATAATTCTGTCTGGATTCTTACCAATTCGCTTATAATACTAATAGGTCAGTCGATGGATGCTGTTGCTCTTTGTCTTCACAATAGAGCACAGGTATTCAAAATTAACAACAGGATTTCGAGCCATAGAACAATAAGTGCTGGAGTTCCACAAGGTTCCGTATTGTCACCAGTGTTACAGTATATTCCATGTACACTGATGGTTGTGTTTCACACAGTGAATCAGTTAAAAAAAATTAAGTTTACAGATGATACAATAATTGGTTTGATAACAGAAAATTATGAAAATGATGATTATAGAAAGATGGTATCTACAATGATTGAATGAAGTTGTCCCACAATTTGAAATTGAATGTCTTTAAGACAAAGGAAATTGTGTTTGACTTTCGAAGGGGTTAAAAGGCTGTTATGCCATTAACTATTTAATGGCAAGGTCATTGAAAATGTGGAGGGTTTTAATTTTCTTAGAACCACAATACCTGCATCGTTTAAGTGGCAGGATAACTTAAAAGGCATTAATAAGAAATCTAATCAAAGACTGTATTTCTTAAGACAGCTCAAAAAATGTATGTATGTATGTATGTATGTATGTATGAATACATAATTTATGTATGTATGTATGTATGAATGTGTTTGTGTTTGTGCTCACCAAGAATTTCCAGACAATTGTGTTGTTTGGAAATAAATATATAAATAAGTAAAAATGAAGGAATATTTTAGATAAAAAAAAAAAACAAAAAAAACTAATTGAGGTTGTTATAACAGGAAATAATTTAAACATCCTTCAGTTAGTAAAAATACAATAATTTATTTACAGTAATGCGCTCACAATTGAAGTCTATGGGACAATTATACAAGAGAATTACAGAAATGTGAGACTCATATTTTTGATAAAATACTTAAAGGAACACTCCGACTTTTTGGGACTTTAGCTTATTCACAGTATCCCCCAGAGTTAGATAAGTCCATACATACCTTTTTCATTTCTGTGCGTTCTGTAAGTGTTATTTGACGCACCCACCGCTAGCCTAGCTTAGCACAAAGACTGGATGTGAATGGATAATGCTAGCATAGTAATCCCAATAAGTGACAAAATAATGCAAACATTTTCCTATTTACATGTTGTGATCTGTATAGTCACAGCGTGTACAAATAACAAGGCTATATTAGGCAGAGACCATTTTTAATCTTATAAATACTGGGAACTATATTCTCACTAGGCGTAGGAGCACAGCTTATGTTACTTGGGCGGAGTGGCTACTTGGGCGGAGTGATTAGCGCAGCACCCGAGACGCGCCGTGGTGAGGAGCAGAGAGTTCGCTCAGAGTTGGAGTAATAGAGTCCAAACACAGTTCCAAACACACCTGTAAACACCATCACGAAGTATTTCGTTTGCTCTGAACATTTTACTGTAGACGACTATTTTGAAAAAAAAATGCAAGTTGCCACACAGACCATGAAACGTGTGCTAAAGGATACAGCCATCCCATCGATAATAAAGACAGGACAAATTGGATCACCTGTTGCTGCGGTAAGTGTTCCGTTATATTTTGAGATGACTAACATTAGCCATACTGTAACAGTGCCATGCTAATGTAATATAATCTTAGTAGTGACACTATTACGTTAATAGGGGCTCCGTGTATCCCCTTTATTGTTATTATTGTGTTGTTGTGAACACACTGTATCGCTCAATAACAAATGAGTGGCGCTAAATGTAACTCTCAGGACTAATACATTCAACTTGCTAATGAATTGGAGGGGGATGGGCAGTTTTCTTTTTTGAGAAAATGTTTGTGAAATAGTAGGCTAACGTTACTGTCTGTGGGTTTGATTGTGCAAAAACTATTTGCCTTTTGCTATTACTTTCCCCATATTCTTGGCTATTGTAATGCAATTATCTAACATTACTGTATTATATGCTGTTGAATATATTTGGTCAGCTGTAATAAATTGCATTTCAAATATATCAATTCCTGTAATAATTCTTTATACATTTTCTGTGATAATTATTAATCAGGATGAGATGAGTGTTCTACAGCACTTTGTAACTCCTTGTCTGTGTATGCTGGCTCAAAACTATATGGTTCTGGATCTTGGTTTGATACACAGTAAAATTCCTCTGAGTCTGACAATTCCTCAAAGTCAGCCATGATCACGAGTCACGTCTAGCTAGTTAGTCACGTTTGTTTTGTTTACGGAACCATCAACAGCGCATCTCGTGTGCTGCGCTAATCACTCCGCCCAAGTAGCCACTCCGCCCAAGTAACGCTGTGCTCCTACGCCTAATGAGAATATAGTTCCCAGTATTTATACGATTAAAAATGGTCTCTGTCTCATATAGCCTTGTTATTTGTACACGCTGTGACTATACAGATCACAACATGTAAATAGGAAAATGTTTGCATTATTTTGTCACTTATTGGGATTACTATGCTAGCATTATCCATTCACATCCAGTCTTTGTGCTAAGCTAGGCTAGCGGTGGGTGCGTCAAATAACACTTACAGAACGCACAGAAATGAAAAAGGTATGTATGGACTTATCTAACTCTGGGGGATACTGTGAATAAGCTAAAGTCCCAAAAAGTCGGAGTGTTCCTTTAAAATTCTTTATTTTATTAAAAAAATACTAATAATTGCAAGTGCATTACTAGAAGCTTGTTTTCATATTTACCCTGGAATAAATGTAGGGTGTAACTAAATTTTATCGATCAGTAATTAATTGGTTTGTGTAAAGTGAGCGTTACACCAAAACAGAGTAAGAGCCTGAATCATATAATTCACAATTTTCTTATTTCAGAAAGTAAATAAGATGAATTTCATCAAGAATTCATTTTGTCTTGAAAAGGGAAAGTGGATGGACTGAACAAAGCTGAGAGGATTGTGTTTACGATTGGGAAGGGCAGATGGTGATCGATGCTAAAGCTCCTCAGGTTACTGCGCACGTCCAGAAAAACAAGTCAATGCACTTACATAAGCCTAACGTCTGATATTCACCTCAATTAAGAACGCACTCACTAGAGTTAAAATTCTGTTTGTTGCTTGGCACATAGGGTGATGTCATTAAAAGTCTCACACTGCATTACATTCACAACCAGCTGGCACTGCAGGGACCTGAATCTATACGCCATCTCTAACTAAATCAGTACCAGCAGCAGTCAAACACACCATGACCGATAACCACACTTAGGAGAGAGATGTATATGTTGTAATGCTGTATTGACATAGTTCTACCTGTATTGCATGAGTTAGTTTATAAATGCTCTGTTGAAACTCTATCGCTGTGCTATTTCCAAGGACGAGGCCTCACCCCTGACCAGCACTGATTTTACATCCCCTCTCAGAAACGGAGTCAGCATTACACCAGCAAAAAGTGTTCTGCTGAGCTAGCTGAACTCACACAGAAGTCATGAATGGATGCAGTGCTCTCGATGCTGACCGCATAGGCATATTAAGGGAGAGATGAGGAGGAAAAAATAAAATATGCAATGTTAGAAGGAGAAGGAAACACCAAAATATTGTAAATAGAGAGAAGCTTAAAGAGCACACATACACACACACACAAATACACTACAGTACACACACACAGATCACCTGTACACTGCAGTAGAAGCAGGAAGGAGGCGGGGCAGTGATATTCACTGATGTCTAAGACAAGTATCTATACTAATGCAGAGACAATAACTACAGCACTGTACTGCATAATTGAGGGCTGTTGAATAATTCATTAGACAACCTATTCATCAGTTCTGAATGAGTCAGTCAGTGTTGCCTGATTTATTATAGTTACAAAAAAAGGTCAATTTTTCCAGGTAATCATATCTCGTGTACTTTAAATAAGCTGTAAATCAAATTATATATTATAGTATATTATTAAGAATCATTATAGGAAGAACAAGGGGTAGTTTTTACACTTATTTTACTTTTTTTTTTTACCCCAATAAATATTTCTGAAGGTAAGTTTATAAGTTTATGTTTATTTTTTATTTATTTATTTGTAAAACTCCTGTACCTTAAAGTGCTAAAATAAATAGTTAAATAAAGTGATAAAATAAATAGTTAAATAAAGTGATAAATCTTATATAAAATAAAATAAAATAAAATAAAATAAAATAAAATAAAATAAAATAAATAAAATAAAATAAAATAAATAAAATAAAATAAAATAAAATAAAATAAAATAAAATAAAATAATGAACATTCTTACTGTCATTGCCTGATGGGAAAAAAATAGTAAGGAAGAAAATAACAGTCAATTTGTCCAGGTAATCATATTTTGTTTAGTTCAAATAAGGTGTAAAACATCTTATTTGAAGTATAGTATATTATTAAGAATCTTTAGGGAAGACCAGGGGTTGTTTTTACACTTATTTTACTTTCTTTTTTTTTTACCCCAATAAATATTTATGAAGGTAAGTTTATGTTTATAAGTTTGGTTAAGTTTTTTTATTATTATTATTAATTAAAGTCCTACTTAATGTCTTGGAAATAAAATAAAATAAAACAAAATAAAATAAAAAAATCATGAACATTATTATTGTCATTGCCTAGGGGAAAAATATAGTTCACTGAACATACGTTGACCTTTTATTTCTATTGAAAATCTACCATTTAATAATTTAATAAAAAATTATTGTTATTAATTGTAAAAAAAAAATAAAATAATGTGTTACATTTTAAAACATGAAATGTTGAGTAAAAATCTACCTTGATTATACAGTTAATTATACAAATTGTTGTCTGAATGTATGTCAGTTTTTACTCAAAATCTGATATATAGATCTTGAGGCAACTACCCCATGTGACTATCTGTCAACCCTATATAAAATTATATATTGGATATAAACCTAAACTATTCTAAAAAAAAAAAATGTAAAAAATAAATCCAATTAAAAAAACACAAAGGTCCAGTAATAAAATACTGTGGAAGCAGAAATAAAGGTCAATACAGTGTAAGCAGGAATCACCCACCAGCACATAGCAGTGTTTTCTGCTCCACCCTCTGAGCTGATGACATCAATACCCCTCTGGGGTTCTGAGCCACAGCATACCACTCAGTTTAGCAGATCGCAATGTGATGAAATGTTACCAGCTAAATATGTCCTCTGTATACATGAACTAGAAAGCAAATGTGTAAGAAATGCACAAACAAATGTACATAGTATAACACACACATACTGAGTATTCACAAACACACACACACACACACACACACACTCACACACACACACTGCTCCAGAAGAAAAACATCTCACCCTCTTGTCTTTGATCTCTCATTATGAGCAGTTTGGACAGACACTAAGATGGCACATCCCATGCTGCTTAGCTAATCCCTCACACACACGTCCACACACACACAGTCATCAAACACTATAACTGCAGATTTAACCCTTAAACATGCACTTTAGCTCTACATAATGGGTGGGCCTAAAAGACAGTAAGAAATAATATATTTATATATTTCAGCTTCATCTTAATGAAGGGTGCACAGCTCGGGAACAAATAATGAACAATAACATTTTTTTATAATAAAAATTATTAACAAATTCATGAAGATCCTAATCACATTCAGAATGTGCTCTTTTAATAACCAGTATCTTGCACTTTTTTCATAATAAAATGAATTGCTTTCATCAAAACATTCTTCCTACTTAAATTCCTTTTCTTTTCTTTTCTTTTCTTTTTCTGCTGATGTAGTTAAGGCTGCAAATGTTCCCACATGATTTTAAGCCACATATTCTGTTTCATTAAGAAATGTCATATTACGCAAGTTAAATATGTTGTGAATGCCGTTTCATGTTGTTTTTCCAATACTGCATGCTACTCTACTCAGTTAACGTTCATCAACAGCATACTGTAATTTGCAAAACCCCAGAAACCCAAATCTGTTAATTGTACTCTGAGAGCCGGAGCTCTGTGTGACAGAAAGAATAATCCATGAAGAAAGCGAGAGAGAGGGTGAGAAAGCTGGAGAGAGAGAGAGCGAGAGAGCGTTTGGAAGGATGGAATTGTTGGCTGGAAATTATCTGTACAAGAATCATTCTAGAAACGTCAATGTCAAAATGTCACAATCATTACTGACTGGCGCAGTAAGCACAGCCACAAATAGCTAAAATGTATTTATCTATATTTCACAGCATGTGTAGGTGTGTTTTGTCATGAGATGTGTGATATGGAATGTCAAAAACTGATTCAAGCTGCAAGAGAAAAATTACACATTTATAAAACCTACTACTGTACCAAATTGTGTGCTTTTTGAAAGCTCTAACAGAAATCATATAAATAAAAATAATGCTTTCACATAAGGTATAAAATGAAAAATGGATAAAACCAAAATTGGAGAAACTGATTTTTAAAGGGGTCATATGATGTTGCTAAAAAGAACATTATTTTGTGTGTTTGGTGTAATGAAGTGTGTTTATGGGGTTTAAGGTTAAAAAAAACACATTATTTTCCACATACTGTACATTATTAAGGCTCATCTCTCTGAAAAGCGAGGTGTGCTGTGATTGGCCAGCTATCCAGCGCGTTGTGATTGGCTGAATGCCTCAAGCGTGAGAAGGAAATGTTATGCCTCCTAACATATTGTGATGGCGTTTCCAGCTCGAGCGACGAGACAAAAACATAAAACCCATTATAAACGTGATATAAACATGATTTTTCTAGTCGTGTCTTCTTTTGGAAGGCAAAAACAAAGTAGTTTCGCTTTTTCAACGTAACAGCGTCACACACCGCAGCCTTGAGTGAGCAGTGTCTGGAGGCCTAGAGTGAGCCATGGTCTAGAGTGAGCCACGGCCGGCTTGAGTGAGCAGAGGCTTGAGAACTTGAGCAGGCGGATTCTATGAAGGAGCGTACCTTGGGCTTGCAGCAACCACATGTGATGGGCTGGACACCGGACGGATCAGCTCCAGGCATGACGAAGCGGATATCGTCCTCTTTTGGAAGGCCAAACAAAGTAGTTTCGCTACTTTTATAAAGAATATCTCTTTGGGTTTGAGACTTTAGTCTTTGCAACGTCACAAATCTTCTTTATTCACCAAGAGCTTGTAACCCTCCAAAGAGAAAGGAAAATTTGAAATCGCATCATATGACCCCTTTAAGAGATGAGCAGATGAGTGGTCTTCACTGGAGAAGTGAGTCAGATATATAGTATCTCTCCCAGACTATAATCTGTTATCAGAGAGGTAGAAGAACACCATATTTTTAGATTTTACAAAGATTTTTTTCTTTCTGAAAAGAGCTGTTATGCAGCTGGTGAAAGCTTAGTGAGCTAAATGGGAATTTATCATTGTAGCATTAGTTTCATTACAACATTTAGCAATCAAATGTGGTTGTGACGGGATAAATAAACTTACTATAAACATTAAATTACTGTTTGGAGAAAATTATGAAGTTTCCGTTCAAAAATATTTATAACCCTGAGAAGAAAAGTCTTAACTATGAGATATAAACTTACAATTGTATGAAAATAGTTTTTATTATTATAATTTTTTTTTATTCCATGCTGGAAATAATAATTATGTGATATACACTCATATTTATAAAATGTAAACTCAGAATTGCAAACAAAAAATAAAAATAAAAAAGTCAGGAAAAAAATCTGAATGTCACAATTTTTTTTTTCTCAGAATTGCCCATTTATATCTCGCAATTCTAAGTTTATTTCTCATAATTCTGACTTCATATCTTGCAATTCTGAGAAAAAAAAGGAAATTTTTGTGGGACAAAAAGTAAATTACCTTTATATTCTTTTTATCCTTTGGCAGAAACGGGCTTCCATAATAAACCGGTTTTCAATGTAAAATAGTATAAATGTCAACATCACAGCCCCATGGTAGTAAATGGCCATTACAATCAGTCCACAAATATACGCTGATAAGCTCCTCCTCCTTGGTTATTGTTGCTAAACTGTCAAACATTCCTAGCAACTGCATACGGTCACCAAAAAAGGCTACAGTATATCTACCTTCTTGACCTGTTCAAATGAAAAACAAAATCAGAAATGCATTTTTTTTTTCACGGGAATATATAAATCACCTTCACACAAAAACGTTTATCATTAATCATAACACCTCAAATACTAATATGAAGTAAATACGACACCGAAAATATATTTCCAAACCAATAGTTATTGTTTGTATAAACCTTGAAGGTTTCTTATGTAATTGCTCTTAGTGGCACATTGGAGGCACAGAGGATGTCTTCTGTGATTTTGTAGACTCTAGTTGCACAGACAAGGGACAGGCCCTTCAAACACGATGCAGTGCTGCTTCCACGTGACTTAATCCTGTGGGACAGGCATTTGTGTGTGTACGTGTGTGCTGAATTAGAGCCGCTAACTGTGGCAAAAAAAGAAAAACTGTAGCCTGACACACTGCATGGACTCTGTCGCCCACTTTGAGATCAACCAACCAATCAATAAATGACCAGCCTATGGACCGTCCAATCACCATCCAGAACCAACTAATCAATCTGCCTACATACTGAACAATGTGAGGTCACTGCATGCTATGATGCCCACAGACTGTGATTGTGTGGACCGAATCACTGCATTTAAATCAATTTGACACACCAAAGGCATGTGAGGCGTTATAATCGAAGCGATACATGCATATTTCAACATTTTGCAGAGAACACAGGCAGAAAAAATTAGGAGCAGGGTGAGGAAGAGGAAGTGGTTTTGTTGTAATAAAACTGGGCTGCAGAAAGCTGAGAAGAGAGGTCTGCATAGCAGCAAACTTCACTGGGTCACCAGCCCTTCTACTGCAGCCGTGGCACACCGCCACCGCAATAAAACATTTACAAACCCTCAGTGCAGCCAGCACACACATCAAATACAAATATTTCCACAATCACATCGATATTAACACAGTACAAAGGGAAAATACTTCTACATTTGGATGTTTTACAATAGTTCAATAGAAATTCATGTTTTCATTCCATTTAATGTTAACATTCAGAATTCAACTGAGAATGTTTTTTTTAATGGTAAATCCTGAATTTGAGTTTGAATTTTAATTGACATAGCAAACAGGATGCAGAATTGCATCAAAAGAAAGTTAGACAGATAGAATTTATGCTTTCAAACCTACAGCCTTTTAAAATGCAAATGAGCTCTTTGACATGCATGACTGCCAAGTGAAGTGATGACACTATTTCCAAAGGTGCGATAAGCCACATATTCATCCATATGTAAATATGTGTATATTAGCTGCTCTTCCTGAGTACATAAACAACCTGCTGAGCGTGGTTGAGCTTACAGTTTCCTGGAAGTACCACACTAGACTGTAGTACACTAGACTCAATTAAAATAAAATAAAATAAAATAAATGCTTTGTGATTGGTTCATACCTTTTCGTAAGGGTCAGAGTCGTAGTTGAGGCCTATGCCACAATCATCTGTGATTTCAGACAAATCTTCATCATCAAACTCCTCCAGACTGATGTCATGAGCCGGCCTGCAAACAGATAAACAAATAATGAATACAAAAGTTCTCCCATTATTTGCAATACTCATAAAACAAATCATGATTTTCTTTAAATGTACTGAAATCAGCAGGGTTGTGTGAGGGTTAGAAAATATCATCAACTGTATAAAAACCATAGCATCCATGAGATGTGCTGAATAATATATGTGTGTGTGTGTGTGTGTGTGTGTGTGTGTGTGTGTGTGTGTGTGTGTGTGTCCCTGTGGAAGTCTGACCTGAAATATGAGCTGCTAATACATAGCAGTTGATTTCACACACACAGGTCACTAGCCTAAGAAATCCACAAGGTCAGTCAGATTAGCAAGCTTTTCATATGCACATACACACACACACAGAAGCACAGCACCAGCTAAGACATGGCCACCACACCTTTAAACAACATCATTTCTCTCCTCCACCATCCCCATTCATTATTGATAAGTGGGTTAGCATGCTGCTAAATAAGGCCAGCCTATGTTTTGCCTTATTTGGCTCTACTTTGGCTCAGCGGAATGCATTAACCCGGATTCTGGTGTATGCTAGCCGCTAACGCAGGGACGGTTTCATCTCAGCTGAGCTCCACTCGGCTGACAGCAGTGCTGCAATGCAGCTTTTCACAGTCAGAGCGCCACAATCACACAGATCTGTAATGTATGGAGGATCCACGACAGAACAAGAGAAAGAGGGAGGAGGAGAGAGACTTGTTTACTGGGTACGCTTGTCTGAAAATATTGATATTTTTAATTTAGATCTGGATTCAGAATTTTACCATAATAAGTCGTACAGTTATTAATCTACTAATATTGCTAGATAGGATGAAACACGCAGGTTAATATCGGCACTAAAATCCGAATGGTTAAGCACTTTAAAAGTTGTTGCAATATATCTCTGACCGCACGTCAGTTAAATTCTATAAATTATGTAGGATGCTGAAGTTGAGAAATTGTTGTCAGCCCATCCATGAACCTGAAAGCAAAAATAAATAAATAAATAATATTTTAATAAGTAAATGATAATAATAAATATAAATAAAATAATAAAAAAAATTACAAAAATAGTCCCAAGCCATGTGATTTTCAGTGACAAACATGGTTAGAAACAATAATTTAATACTTGAATAATTAAATGCATGTATTTATATAATTTGTGAAGAAATAGAACATTTAAATAGAATAATATAATAAAAGCAAAGTAAAATGGACTAAACTTTGTCATTTAAAAGAGAAGCAGTTCCCTCCAGATTTTTTATTTTGTGGTTTCTGATCCCCTGTGTATACGCCTGTTTGTAAACCAATATCATCTACGCACATCATAAAAACAGCTTCATGTGGGCAAACATGATTTATACTGTGATGAACTCATTACATTTACTCATTTGTGTTGTTTTGGTCTTTTAATGTGATCATTTCTCTGCTGGCACTCATATCCTTTGTACTCACAAGGCGCGTTTAAGTGAATCACGTTCATCAATAATGACTCACTGTGTTCTATGATCGTTCAAGCTATTCCTGGTTTTTGTGTCACAGGTCAAAACTGCTGAACTCATGACTAACTATGCTGACAAAAATGCTACCAGTCGTCATCTAAAAACCACAAATCATTTCATCAGTAAAGTATACCTCCAAAACAAATGCTAAACCATGAATTGGTCTGCATTTAAAATATGAAGCTTTGCAAGCTCCATAAGCTTTTTGTAATGCCTCCATTTCAGAAGTCCTACTAATGACGTCAGTAATGGCATTCCCTCAGCCCTCTTTTGAAAAAATCTCCCTCCTCATTTTCCCCCAACAATAAATGGCAACCCTGACTCTACTGGAGCACAACAGAACCAGACTGGAAAGGTCAGCTACTACTATTTCTCACCTCTATGCAAGAGATGGGTAGATTTTTTTCATGCTTCTAATAAGCTGTGTTTGCTTTTCGGTGACTTGATAAAGCAAAATTATTGATGGTTTTCGTTTACTCAGATGCTCCAAAAAGCTTTCTGTAGAGGGAAAAAAAATAAATAAATAAATAAATATATATATATATATATATGTTAAATGGATAGTTTTTCAAAAATAAAATAAAAATAAATCTACCACCATTTGCTCATACTTAAGTTATTCCAAACCAATATGAGTATATTTCTTCTGACGAACACAAAATAACATATTTTAGAATTTGAAGAATTTTTGTAACCAGACAGTTGCTGTTAATCACTGACTTCCATGACTTGGAAAAAATACTATGGAAGTCAATGGCCAACAACATTTATATCTTCTTCTTTTGTCCAAAAGAAAAAAAAATGGTAACACTTTAGTATAGGGACCAATTCTCACTATTAACTAGTTCTTTATTAGCATAGCTATTATTAACATATTAACTGTTTATTACTTATAAAGCACAAATTCTGCATGACCATATTCTACATTCCTAACCCTACCCAATACTTTAAACTTAACGACTACCTTATTAATTATTAATAAGCAGCAAATTAGAGGAGTTTACTGAGGCAAATGTCATAGTTAATGGTTTGTTAATAGCGAGAATTGGACCTTAAAATAAAGTGTGACCCAATAAAAAAATCATACAGGTTTGCAACAACATTAGGGTCAGTAAATGATGACAAAATTTGGATTTTTGGGTGTACAATCCCTTTAATTCACCATACTGTCTTTTTTTCCTTCTACAGAATGCATAAAACATGTAAAAAAAAAAAAAAAGATATATATATAAATATATTGTCTGTCTTCGATAGAAGAACAGAATTTTTTGAATTTTCCTTTTTGGGTGAACTAAGTAGTATGTTACAGCATAAAAAAACAAACAAATAAATATCAATGTGATTCAGAGTGGATCCACATACAGCAACTGTTATGGTTCAGTTTAACAATCTCGGAGTTTAGAAAGTCTCCAAGAAAAAGCTAATATTTCTCTAACCTCTGTCAACCTGCCATCCTGATCAGAGCACCGTTTACAGGGATTTCAGTGCTGAACATAGTTCTGCATGAGCCTCTAATGACCCTCCCATGAGATGAAACTCGGGAGTGTGGAAATAATCCCACATACATAAGAGAAACGCAGACAGTGGATTGTGTGCTTTGAAGATGTGTTTTAATGAGCTTCTGTTTAATCACTGAAATATCAGAGGATTTACTGTAGAAGAACGTTGTTGTTCCACTGAGCAAGTCAACCCCAGTGTGTGTGTGTGTGTGTGTGTGTGTGTGTGTTTATGTTATAATGTCACTTCTAAGACTAGCTAAACCAAATCATGCCTCACACAAAAAAAAGTCAAAAAAAAAAGTCAAAAAAAAAAAAAAAATTAACCAGATCAACAGCAGATCTCTGTCTCCATTCACAGTCCATGCTCAGATCTAAACTGTGGCTTGACAGCAGACGGTACAGGAGCTCCTGGGAGAAGATGTGCTCTAGACTCTGAACCACTCTGTGATATTAGTTACAGACTTACAGTGATTCATAAATTATGAATGAGTTCACAAATACCTGATCTAGCAGCAGTGCTAATGACGGGATGCATCTACAAACACATTTAGCTTTGCATATTAACCTACAGTAAGTGGCGAGGTATTTAAAGTCAGTTTTACCTCATTAAAAGTGTTTTACACACACACACACACACACACACACACACACACAAAACATAAAATAATGTGTTAGTATTCTATATTCTAAAATAAATGTGAAAAATCCCATAAACTCACTGCATAGTAACGTCTTGGCGGCATTTCAGCATTGTAGTGACAGGTTTTGCACATGCAAACACATGTGTTCTGTGATGATAAGGAATGGTTATTTATTGTTAAATCATTTAAAATGGTGTGAGGGAATAGGCGAAATCATTAACTGTAAGTCACAGCAACCAAAAGATTTAGTATGTCCCATCTCCAGATGTAATTCACATAATTAATCAAGGATAAAACACCTGTTTTCTCAAAGAACTTCTAACCTCTCCATAAACAGCCTTATCAATCTTGTACATGAAGAGATTATTTATTAGGATTCCTTACTGATGACCATCTCGATAGCTCCTAATGTTTGATTGTTTCACAAAAAGACCCAATTTTACTCTCCAGTCTTCCCAGCAAGCATCAGTTGGCCACTCCATACCCATTAATCCTAATTACAAAAAGGTGGGGCATATTTCAGGCCCTGGGGGACGCACTTACACTGCCAATCATTGGCTGTTGCCATAGTAGCTGCGCTGTGCAAGGGGTGATGTCACACCATTACCAGACACCACTGAGACACACGGCAGGTTAAGTAGGGTGAGGTCACCTCTGCAGCTGTCACCATGACAACCACATCCCACCAGAGATGGGCTTAATGTGCTGAATCATGCATCTATTCACCGAGCTGGTTTGTTTTCAAACAGTGGTGACTTCTGGACTGTTGCATGCCCTGATACTTCAATACATTCCAATTGCAATAAAGTGTCATGGATAAATAAATAGGATACTAATCGCGCTCATATGCTGATATTCGTGAAAACGCATATTATTTAACTATATCATATATTGTATATTTTAAAAACAAAACAAAAAAAAAACATACAGGGTTATTTTTTGCTTTCATGAATTGAATTATATGGTCATTCTAACCGCATTCTAGCTTAATCATGCAGTGAATGCTTTAGAACTCTCAAGAAGGGATTTTATTTTTTTGTGTGTGTGTGACATATTGTCAGCTCGCATATCATTAAAACAACAATTATGATATTATCATAGATGGTAAATTTCTTACTTATATCTAGTTCTACATCTAAACAACAAAGAGAATGATCTGAGAATTAAGGGACACTAATGAAGCAGAACCCCAGGAAACCCAGCATCGACTTATACACAGTACTTGACTGTAAGTGTCTGCATTAATTATGAGGAAAGGAGTAGAAAAGGAAATGACAGAACAGTAAATGAGGAGAGAGAGGGAGAGAGAAATGTGCAAGACATAAAGGTTAGACGAGTCATGAGAGATTTTGCAAAAGAACAAAGGATAAAGAAGCTGATATGTGGTTGGATGAATATTTATATTTCGAACACTGATCTCTAGAATACTTGATTCTGATTAGTCAATTGCCGCATTTTGTTATCAAATATTGTAATATAATTACATTGTGCCAATCAAGTATGAATTCAATTTGTTTACCTTACGTCAATTTAAATCAAAGTTATACCAGTCCATTCAAAGATATGTTATATAACAGTTCATGCTTCAAAAACCATTTCTAAGGGCATGTGTGACAACAGACCAGAAATCCTTCCCAATACACTTCTCATTCTATAATGAAATAACGTCTCTTGACGTTTTGAATTTAGTTAAGGTGAATCTTTACCACAATCATAACATATTAATTAGACACACTTATTAGATCACAGGTAGGTCACCAAACATTCTCATATTCTATGTTAATGTCATGTGACCATACTGCACTGTTACCATACTGTATAAAAGAATCCTGAAAATAATTCATCATAGTTTCCTCAAAAATATTTAGCAGCACAACTGTTTCAACTTTGATCAGAAGCAATAAGATTTTTGCAACCAAGCAGATGTTTACTGCCAAACATAAAACATTCATTTTCAGATGTCGCTCCAACATGCACACACACAAACATTTTCTCAATATTTCTGTATTCCAAAGGGAGCAGCTGTAGACTTACATAAACAGCTTAGGGAGAGGTTGCTTTCATGGGTGTATTCTACACTGCATTAGTATGTTTGTGTGTTATGCTCGTCTCTTTGCAGTGTCTATTTGAGAAAACTTTAGGTTCTGTGAACATCAGCCCTAAGACCACAGTACATTACCTAAGAGTACTGCTGAGCCATGCGTATCACACACACACACACACACACACACACACACACACACACACACACACACACACACACACACACACACACACACACTATGCTCCCTGGTCAGTGAAAATCCATGCCATAATTCAACCCACACACAGTATGAGAAATGGGAAAATCCCCTTTGTGTACTAATGCTTCAAATTTTTCTTATTTTTTCAAAAATATATATTTCAAAATATATAAGCTTCATGTGGAAACATGAGATTTATTATTGTTTTTTTATTATTAGATTAAGCAAAAATAGATCAAAAACAGTACAGATATCTACTTTCTATGGAACATTTTAAGCCATTTAAACACATCTTGCACTTTTTGCATGCATCTACACTTCAAATGCTTTGGCTGTACACTGTAAGAATTTTTTTTGTTTATTTATTTTTTGAAGTTGCAATTAAAATAAAGACTATTAGATTAAATTTTTAAAAGAAAATATTATTTCCATCTTAGTAGTTAAACATTTCACATTTAATTCAGTGTTACTTGCCACTTTCTAAAAAACTTGTACAACAATTTCTAAGTGGAAAATTTTTTCAGACCAATTTTTTTTCAGAGTACAAAGTATTTGCGATGTGAATCATGCACATAAACAGAGAGCCAGAGGGTATGCCATCTACAAATGTGTACAATGTACAAAGCCTTTTTATCATGCCAGTAACGCTACTTCAGTCTGAATAGAGAGAGCCTGAGATTTTCTCTTCATTAAGACATCATCCTGAGGCATTAGAGAATGCAGAGTGCGGCCCATTATTTCTACTCTGAGAGATGACAGGTTTATGGGAGGACAAGGAGAGCATACGATCCCACAATTCCACTGTAAAGTAAACAATGAGAGAAAAAGGATTACAAAAAGAGAGAGAGAGCAGATTAAGACAAAAACAGCTGGAAAGAAAAGCAAGAGAGGTGCATCATTTGAGCTGAAAACAAACATCACATTGTTGTTTTTTAAGCTGTTTTTTAAGACCTGTTTGAAATCACCTGCCCTGTTCCAGCACAGGGCTTTAGGTCGACGCTTGACCTGAGATCGTCAGACTGTCAGACACCTGCCAGACTCTTTTGATTCATTCTGCTGGAAGCTTAGGATGTTCTGATTGTTTTACCTCCGCTCACAAGTACTGAGGGAAATGTAGTTTTAGTATAAAGGTGGAAGGATCACTTTGTCTCTCTGTCTGTCTGTGTAAGTGTGTTTGCCAAGACTGAATGTACCTTGTGACTAAACATCACCTTCATTTCAGGAATAAAATGGGATACAACACACACGTTTGCATTAATGGACTAGATGAAAGAGCGGCAGGAAGACTATAGCATGCTATGGAGAAATTGAACTGTCACTCATAGGACGGTTATAGCCAACAATTTCCCTTCAAAACTGGTTAAATCTAAACTGTACTTCATTTCCTGTCACCGCACTTTAATATTTACTTACACTGAGCAATTTAATCAAAAGAGGATCAGATATTTTGCTTTAAAAAAGCTAACAACCCAACTGAAGTAAATTCAAATTATTTTAATAATTTAATAAGGAATAGTTCACCCCAAAAATAAAAATTTGCTGAAAAATTTTCCTCTCAGGTTATCCAAGAACAACACTTCCTGCAAGTCCATCCACTGTTATCTTCTCACATTAAAATCCATATTTGACATACAACACGTTTCTTTAAAACTGCTTTGGACTGTTTTCACTTGTGCTTTATCTGTGCACATTTGTCTTGTGATTTAGATGAGACAGCTAGAGAAAACAGTATTACGGCTAGAGGTCCCATATTTAGCCAGAGGCAAGAGTTTGATATGAAAAACATATTAATGATGGATTTGTTTCAACACACAGCTTTTAACTTCACAACACTTAACTGATAGACTGGAGTCACGTTGATTACTTGTGGATTTTTGTGATGTTTTTATCAGCTGTTTGGACTCTCATTCTGATGGCACCCATTCACTGCAGAGGAATCTTGGTGAGCAAGTGATTTAATGCTAAATTTCTCCAAATCGGTTTTAATGAACAAACAAACTCATCTACATCTTGTAGCACATAACATGCGAAAAATGACACACCAGTAGCTGAATGCACTGTGCTAATCTACACTATAAAACTGTTTTGTCAAATAACCTAAAACTGAACTTTATGCAGTAACATGCTTATATTCAATTCAAATATATGATTTAATATATCTCGACCTGACTATTGTGTTACACCAAAGAAAGTCATTTTAAGGGTTGGATCAGGTGGAAATAGATCCTTACAGTAGCAACTGTAAAACAGAACTGAGAATATACTGTTTTCAGAAAGTGACATGACTCTATTCATCCATTTAAATGACTAATACTGTACCTAGTACAACCAATAGTTGTACTAGCTACATTCACATGGCAGGAATCTACTAGCATCAAAACTCGATTTTAACATTTAAAAAGAAAAACATTACATTTTTTGCTAATTGTAGGACTTAAATGATGGTACTAAATGATAAAAGAATAAGGTAACTACTTACATTCAGTACCCATATTAGATGTTACTGTAATACCAATAATAATGTGCAATTACAAGCAGCTCCGCAAACACAATTAAATAGGCCTACTGTTCATTAGTATTACACAGCACTATATAATTACACAATTATGGGATCACGGTAATGTGTGATCAAAATTTAAAATGCAGTTATGAGCATCACAACAGGGCGTGGGCCTTTCCAGTACATGCCAACTATCTCAGAGAGGATGCGTCAGGCAATGACATACCAGGAAAACAAGAAAAGAAAAAAATCAGTCGTCTGACCTTCACTCAATTTCATGTAGACAAGTGCATTGTTTTACATACAAATTAAATCAGTGCCAGAAAAAAGAAACAATAACAAGGGCGTTATTATTGATCCACATCAACAGCACAAGGATGCTGAGCATCACTGCTTGCGGATGCTGATGATGCTGATGCTGATCTCTGGATGTGTTTGAGGACATTACAGATACATAAACAGCGCAGATGGTCACATATAACCAGCTTATATGAATAAAAATGCCAGAAGGAAAGGAAACCCCGCGCATGCTCTAGAGAAATACTGCGTGTCTTACCTGCATCCCGGAGGAGAGAGGGAGTGGAAGGTGGAGAGAGAAAACATCTCAGCCCTGTCCGCCATCTTCTTAGTGACTCAAAAACAGAGACTGCAGATGCAGATGTCCGCAGCCCATCCACAGACGCTGGAGAAGCGGATATTAAATATGATCTCGCTTTATTCTCTCTCGTTTTCGGCTACACTGACTGCTGACGCCCGCTGGGAATCAAACCATTAAAACGGTCCAGTCGCTGATCCAAAGAAATGAGAGTCAGATATAAAGAACGCACATAGGTGGCGATGTACTGTTATCGATTATCTTGTGTTTCAGTCACACACCTGCTGATGAACCAGTGCGCTGTTTGGAGAGATCTGCGCGCATCTGATGATGCTGATGCTGATGAGGGAGGGGGACAGAGGCGCGTGCACGGATCTCATGAAAACAGAACGAGCGGGTAGAATGCCAATAAACGTTAAACTGTTCCTATAAGTGGGTGTGGCTTGGAGGTCCAGAGGCTGTCTCTGATTGGTCAGGTTGATGGGTTAATTCGAATTTAATTCATTTTTTTTTTTAATTTCTCTCTCTTCACTATTTATTGAATTAAATGTCGATTTAAAGTTTTTCACTGTCATTATTCGGGTATAAATTAGGGCATTATTCCACAAAATTAGTGTCTGTTTAAGAAAAGTCAATTTAAAGAATTTAAATCCTTTTAACAGACAATTATGACACAGTTTGTTTTCTTAATAGATTGTACTCATAATTCTAACAACCTGGGAATAAATAGCAAATGTTTTATGTGTTATTTAATTTAAAACAATTAATAAAAGCAGGTGTGTTTTTATACATTTTTCCATAGGCTACATTAATACATTCTTATACTTTTTTTTTTTTTTTTAAAAGGCATTTATGAAGATAAAAATAATAAACAAAGAGAATTACAATACATGAGATTCTGAAAATATACGCCATAACACAAGCATTTGAATTTCGAGTTTTTAATCCACTCATACTGTATAATAAATATTTAAATATAACATTTCTTCGAAAATGTAAATTTATGAATGTATATTGTTGCAAGGAATAGTGATTAGATAATTAACTTAATGCGAGTCACAGAAAATCACAAATATTGGCTAATAGGCCTACAGAAGTTTGGGGGGAAATCCTTTCTGCAAAATTATAAGACTCAGTTCAAAACACTTCCATAATAATTAGCCTAGATAATTGTTTCTTCAAATTGATCACAAAAGGAGCAAATCGGTGAAAAAACGAAGGTTTAGGCTTTGTGACAAAAAGCCCATATTTTGTGGAATAAACCTGATATTAAGTGGTATCAGTCAGGCTAATAAATTAATAATAAAGTTTGCTGCGGATGCATCTGTATGTCAGAAACTAAACTTTTTTTAATTTTTTTATTTATCTCCAAAAACGTTTGAGATTTAAATGCATCTTAGTGGAGGATTTGTTTTTTGAGCCGCCAAGCGCCATCTAGAGGATAAACGTTTTGTGTCTCTTTTAAAACAGTTAGGAGCTAGTTAACTGCTCAATAATCGGCCTCTGCATCCCGTTCAAGAGCTAAGATTTTGCAGCACGATGTTTCGTGTGGGCAGAACACAGACTGCAGTTCAATATCAATAAGAAATCAGTGCCCTCTGGAGAAACATGACAGTTCAGTCAATACAGTCACACACAATATCAAATCACATGCTTTCAGTTCTCTAAAACCATAACACGCCAGTTCTTAACAGACAAATTATAAGCTTAAGCACAAAATGATATTAATTCTCCTTTTTCTGAAATAACCACTAGAAAGTATTATGGTGCTCCTATATTTTTTGGATGTTTAGGGTAGCTTGAAAATGTCATGATTTCATGGGCATGAATATTAGTAAAAAAAAAAAAAAAAGTATGCACAGAATGTTCATATAAAGATTGTGCAATGTCAGACCTATCTACGGAAAAACTTAGGCAGATTAATTATCAAGCACAGCATGTTTGCTCATATCAATAAACAGGTGTCTATGTAACAATCATAAAGCATAGATCATCCAGTTGGATAATTAACCCTCATTCTGCCACAGAGGAGCTGTTCAGTAATCAGTGCTGAAAGCCTTACTGGATAACCACAGTGGTGGAAGTGAGTAATGCAGGGAACATGGTGTGCTGCAGTTCAAATATGAAGGTCGTTTTAGGACGCGGGGTTTCCTGTATAGACAGAAAATGTGCAGACAATGTGATTATTAGGTTAGCGTTAATCTGTGTTTGTGTGAGAAATGAGAAAGACAGAGGGAGCTTGAGAGACTCAATGCTGTACTCCTCACAGAACTTAAATTTCATCTGTAAATGCTGTAAGATCTGATCCCAAAACACTATGGAATTTAATCTTTACACTGATATCTCTCAGATGTGCAGGTTATCTCAGAGTATTAGCCAGGCTGGTTTTAAGAAACACCCACACTTTAAACATTTTTACTTTTGTTTTTCATTTGACTTTTTCTCCAATTCCTGATTTATTTTTGCCCCAATTAGCTTCTGAACCCTGCTATCTATCTATCTATCTATCTATCTATCTATCTATCTATCTATCTATCTATCTATCTATCTATCTATCTATCTATCTATCTATCTATCTATCTATCTATCTATCTATCTATCTATCTATCTATCTATCTATCTATCAACAATAACAGAGCATTACCAACACAAAAGCTATCACACTAATACACATTACACTAAAATATTTCTATAAACATTACTAAACAGTACACAATATAAGACTCCACTGTAATAAATAATTAAAAATAAATACTTTTAAAACAAAACGTTTCAACAATAAGGTTAATCATATTTTTATTCTTCATCTAAAAAACATTTTAATATTTATTATAGTTAAAGTGAAATTATATATTCTATATTATAAATGTAATTTTACCGTCAAGTTTCTTCATTTTACTATTTAATAGATTTTACTGTAACGTTTTACTTTTCAGCGTTAACCTAACTACACTTCCCAATATTCATTGTAGTCGTAATGGAACTGACCAATCAGCGCTCTGACTTTAAGGGGCGGTACTAGAAATGTGTTGCGTGCATTGACTGTATGCCGCGCTATCCAAATCTGATTGGTTAAAATAAACGTCAATCTTCTTAAGCCAATCTCCAGTGACACCGCTAGCGGTTATTTCACAAGGAAGCAGTGAAAGTTGAAGTGGGAAGATGTTTAATTAACAGCTTTTACAGTTTGTTAATACGTCTGCGTATTTAATGTAACAGTTAAGCAAAGGTCGAGTTGAAAGAATAGCTAGTAATTTTTTTAATTCAACTCCAAGTCTTTTCTCTCGCCGTAAACGCTGTTCTGTTATCGCGAGCGATTAGACGTTTTATTGTGCGCTCGTGATAGTGGTGCATGTGCGTTTATTCACGTTCAATTAATGCTGCTGCTGGGGCGGATAGGTGTCATTACTTATAGCGGTTCGGTTCTTTCACTCTCTTTAAGGAGCATTGGGTTTCTAGCGCGTAAGATCATGAATTCCAGCCCGAGAGCGAAGTGCATGAGTGATGGAGCTGGAAGTGTAGGCAGATGCGTCGAGGACGACGCGGTTTCAGACAGACCTGCTGGAGGAGACTCACTGATGGCGGCCGAGGAGAGACATCCAAGATCTGCCAGTCCCCGCGGTGTGAACGGAGAAGATGATTCTGAAGCGGAGTCCCATCAGGACGGCCGTAACGTGGATGTGGACCCGGAGACCAGGAGGAGGGCGTTCAGCTGGTGCCGTGACTTTCTGTCCGGATCATGGAAGGCTATATCAGAGCACGACTTTCAGATCAGTATAGTCAGGTGAGCAAACCATTTATAAAAGAACTTTAGGTCTCAAAATGATTTAATTTAACTTTTCATATAACGTTACACTAGTCAACACTTGAAGTGTACCTTTTATCAAAAGTTGTCCTAAAACCAAAATGCACTCTTGTCTTAGGACAACTTTAATTAACTTTTTTTTGATCAACTTTAAATGTTGACTACTGTATTTATAATAATAAAAACAATATTTAAGGTGAATTTTTCTATATTATGTTTTACACACACACACACACACACACACACACACACACACACATTGCAGTTCAAAAGTTTGGGATCAGTAAGATTTTTAATGTTTTTTTTTTTTTTTTTTTTAAAGTTTCTTATGCTCATCAAGGCTGTATCTATTTAAAAAAGACAAAAACAAAAACAAACGAATTTTGTAAAATATTATTGCAATTTAAAATAACTTTTCTATTTTTAATATACTTTAAAATGTAATTTATTCCTGTGATGCAAAGCTGAATTTTTAGCATCATTACTCCAGTCTTCAGTGTCACATGATCCTTCAGAAATCATTCTAATATGCTGATTTGTAATCAATGTTGGAAACAAATAAAAAGTTGAAAAGAACAGTGTTTATTCAAAATTTGTGTTACAATATACACTAAAATATTAAAAGGTTTGCTGTCAGTTTTATTCAGCAAAGATGTGCTAAATTGATAAAAAAAAAGTGATAGTAAAAGACTTGTATTGTTAGAAAAGATTTTGACGATGCTGTTCTTTTTAACGTTTTATTCATCAAAGAATTAAAAAAAAAAGTATCACAGGTTCCAAATATCTATATATATATATATATATATAGTATATCTCTCTCTCTCTCTCTCTCTCTCTCTCTCTCTCTCTATATATGTATATATATATATATATTTTTTTATATATATATTAGGGCTGTCAAATGATTAATCACGATTAATCACATCCAAAATAAAAGTTTTGTTTACATAATATATGTGTGTATACTGTGTATATTTATTATGTATATATAAATACACACACATGCATGTATATATTTAAGAAGAATATGTTATGTTTATATATTAAATATATTTATATATAATATAAAATATAAGAATATAAATATATAAATGTATATACATGTAAATATTTTCTAAGTATATAATTTATGTGTGTGTATTTATATATACATAATAAATATACCCTGTACACATACATATATTATGTAAACAAAACTTTTATTTTGGATGTGATTAATCGTGATTAATCATTTGACAGCCCTAATATATATATATTAAGCAGCACAACAGTTTCAACACTGATAATAAATCAGCATATTAGAATGATTTCTGAAGGATCATGTGACACTGAAGACTGGCATAATGGCTGATGAAAATTCAGCGGTGCGTTGCAGAAATAAATTCTATTTTAAAGTATATTAAAATAGAAAATCAATATTAGAAATTGCAATAATATTTCACAACATTCCTGTTTTTTTTCTGTATATTTGATCAAATAAATACAGCCTTTATAAGCATTAAAGACTCCATTAAAAACATTACTGATCCCAAACTTTTCAACGGCATTATATATGTATGTGTGTGTATATATTACTAAACACACACACACATTACATATGCATATATAGAAATAAAGAACAATACTGCTTTTTTGTTCCCGCAGTGGAGGACTCAGTAATCTGCTGTACATGTGCAGTTTACCTGACGATGTTCAGCCCACCGGGGTCGAACCCCGACGAGTTCTGCTCCGGATCTACGGGGCCATTCTACAGGTGTGCCACCCTGACCATATTATATGTTAAGTCGACCAAATATGCTGTTGCAAAAGCTGATAAGAGTCTATATCTTGGGCAAGATGTTTATTGCCCAGTGATTCCCTGATGTCATATAACTATGTAATCGTGCTATGCATGTTTGCTCATATACATCTGTCTCTCCGTGTTCACACACAGGGAGTGGATTCTCTTGTTTTGGAAAGTGTTATGTTTGCCATTTTAGCAGAGAGAGAGCTGGGCCCACATCTCTATGGCATTTTCCCAGAAGGTCGTCTGGAGCAGTACTTGCCTGTGAGTCTTAAACCAAAATCCCAGATTCTATATGCATGTTTTAAAAATAAACCTTTAAACACAGCTATACTGTGCAGTCAAGCTTCACAGTGATTAGAATGCCATTAACGTAGATAAAATATTTATCATTCCACATATTTCTTTATGCATAATCTAGGAGTGATAATCAGATCTTTTTTTTTTCTTCCACAGAGTAATCGCTTGTGTACGGAGCAGTTGGGGTTCCCAGAGATCTCAGCTGAAATAGCCAGTAAAATGGCACGATTCCATAGGATGGAGATGCCATTCAACAAGGAACCCAAATGGCTGTTTGCAACCATTGACCGGTAAAAGTTTCACACTATCTTCTGACTGCATTTCAACGGTTATAGAAATAGTAAAAATAGTAATATTTTTTTAAATACATGATTCTATTACAGAATATGCAGATCACTTTTCAAACCTGAAAACTGTGTAACTGTCAAAACATTTGCTTATATTTCAAGCAACACTGGCTGAACCAATGAGTTTGGCTGTTTGGGAAAAGCTGTTTTAAACAGACATACTGTATTTTGTTCACAAATCACAAGCTTTAATGACTCTGTTTACCTCAAAAAAACAGAATGTGCCTCAGATAATGGAATTGAGCTAGTGTTTGACATGGACCTTAATATGTTAATATCATGAGTGCTGTGCAATATTTCTATTGGCATAAGTGTTAAAATGACTGTTTATTCTTCTGAACAGGTATATGGAACAAGTTAAAACAATCAAATTTGTGCGTGAAGCTCACATCAAGAAATTTACCAAGCTAAAGAAGTATGATCTTCCTGCAGAACTGGAGAATCTGAGGTGAGAAAGATGACATGTAAATTACAATAGCTGAAAGGATGAATGGATAGCGTGTTGTCATACTTGGACTTCCAGATAACAGCAAGTGGCCAAGGTATGAGTGTATGTACACACTACTGTTCCAAAGTTTGGGGTTGATAAGATTATTTTTTTTCTTCTTATGTTAAGCAAGGCTACATGTATTTGATCAAAATACAGTAAAACAGTAATATTCTGAAAATACAATTTAAAATTACTGTTTTCTATTTGAATGTATTGTAAAAATTTTGAATTGAATTTTCAGCGGACATTATCTAGTCTTTAGTGTCACATGATCCTTTGTCATCTTAACATTCTAATATGCTGATTTGGTGCTCAAGTAACATTTATTGTTATCAATGCTAATACTGGTTGTCTTGATTAATATTTTTCAGGATTCTTTGATGAATAGAAAGTTCAAAAGATTAGCGTTACTTCTGTAACATTATAAATGTCTTTACTGTAACTTTTGATCAATTTAATGCATTTTTGCTAAATACAAGTATTAGGCTACTTAAATCATTCTAATTTTTATTGAGTATTAATTTTTTGAAAGGTAAGTGTTTTTGTTTGCTATAAAACTTAGGTAGTTTATGTGCATCACTGATTACGCACATTTACGGGAAGCTGCATTCTGTGCATACTCAGCTTGCTTGGTCAATCACACACACACACACACACACGTGACTGTGTAACATTTCTCTAAATTAAATGCTTGTCTAATGCTCTGTGTGTACTTCTGCCTTTTTCTGCACTTTTTGTTCAATAGGCTTTTAAATAATAAAACTAATTATTTTAAAAGCCGGTTTATAAGAGCAATATAATAAAGTAGCACTTAATCATGTGCCGTCTCTGTTTGTCAGATCACTGCTGGCAGCTACCCTCTCTCCAGTTGTGTTCTGCCATAATGACGTACAGGAAGGTAAGAGATATCACATTCACATTCGTACACGCATACCAGAGTCCTGCCAGCTGCCTAATCTGGTGATCTGATACGGGTCTGTCAGTCACCGTTGTGTTGTACCATTATGTAACTTATCAGCCCTTTCACCTATAAAATCATACTTTGTTCTTCAGGCAATATCCTCATGTTAGATGGCCGAGAGAATTCATCTGACAAATTAATGCTTATTGATTTTGAATACAGCAGCTATAACTACAGGTAAACCTACCCTATATAACATACTGCATGATCTTGTCATTGTATAGTTTATAATAAATGCAGCTCTGAAGAACTATTCTTCTGGTCTTCTCTGAGTGCAGAGGCTTTGATTTTGGGAATCATTTCTGTGAATGGATATATGATTACACATATAATCAGTGGCCCTTCTACAAGGCAAAGGTGGAGAATTACCCCAACAGACAACAGCAGGTGAGTCACAACATGCCCTCCCACACACTACAGCCTATCATTAATGCTCTTAATATTACACAAGTTTAGACAAGATAAAAAAAAGGGTCAATTTATAAATGGTCAACTGAAAAATAACATTTCAGTTTATTTGGATATTGTGCTGTAGAAATCCAAATAAGCTTTACAAATAAAATATCACAGGACAGAAAGTTCACTAAATCCATCTTTAAAATTTGAGTTTAATGTTATGCAATATATATTAAGGAATAAACCTGCTACCTTAGAATCATTATACTATGCCAGATTAATAGTATTATTATTATTTTTCAAATGCTATTTTTTCTTATGTAAATACAATACAGCATCATCATAAATTATATTTGGCATTAATTTGTGCTTGGTTTTTCTCTTACAAATTGATGACAAATGATTTGTCAGTTGAAAGATCATTTGTGTTGGACATAATGTACATGTAGTTTGGTGAGGCTGTCATCTAGTGGAAAGTTTTGGAACTGACGTGACATAAAAAGCGTGTCAAAGGTTGACACTATAACTTATAGAGGTCAGCACGGCAGCATACAATCTTAATATTTAATAGCATTAGAAATGACAAATTATTAAAAATTTGTAAAATTCTGTCTATGAGCAGGGGAAAATATCAGTCCCTTTTAAATATCAAAACAAAATGGTTATTCTTATAGATATTATTTTGAGCCTGTTTGCGGTTTGTTTTTCAGTTACATTTTATCAGACACTATCTGTCTGAAAAGGGGGGCATTGCACCTGCTGACCAAGCCAGGATAGAAGAGGACATGATCATTGAGGCAAACCGGTATGAATTGTATTTTCTATCCGACTTTTATTGACATAACATTGGAAAAGCATCACTGTGTACCATTTGATGTATTTTCACCTTGACCTCTAGTAACCCTGTTATCTGTTTGTCTCAAAAATCACATGCACACAAACAGGTTTGCCCTTGCGTCTCATTTCCTCTGGGGTTTGTGGTCCATTATTCAAGCCAAGATCTCCAAAATCGAGTTTGGATATATGGTAAACAAAATTTTTTTTTAAAAAGTATCAATACACACAAACAAATTATAACCCTTGCAAACATTTTTATAATCCTTCTATGATGATTTTTTAGTACTGTCATTGTATTAAAATTGTTACTTAATAATTACTTTATAATTAACTGTTGAGTAACTGCATGTCAGTGGTGGCCAATACAGCACCTAAAATATAAATATTCATTTATACATTCATATAAAGTTTGTATTACATGTACATGTTATTTGAGAATTATCCATAAACGAAAGAGTAATACTCGATTCTGAGAGCTCAATCAGCATCATAGTCATGTGTACAGTAAACATAAGTATGTAAACAGAACAACCCTGATCTGAAGACATGTGAAACAGAAAAGCTCTCTCTCTTTTGTTTTCCCCCAGGACTATGCACAGCACAGGTTTGACACGTACTTCAAACAGAAGAAGCTCTTTTCCTAAATTGTGACTTGAGCATATGCTTCAGGATATCATTTTGCATCACCTATTGTTTAGGTATTGATTTAAAAAAAAAAAAAAAAAAGAAAGAAAGAAAGGGCACAGTACGAAACAATTAAGACTGCTAAAGAACGGTTCATCCTGGGGAACATTAGTTTTAAATAATAAAAAGTCCAAAGATAACCTGCCTTAAAGTCACATTTTGTAGGGCTTTATCATAGTTGTTCTTGTTCCTACCAAAAAATTAGAAGGTAAAAAGTTACAAATTATCTGCAATTGGGAGGGATAGAATTTTGTGACTGAAACCTAGATACAATTCACGTACTGTTCGTACCTCTTCATTGTACATGGCGAACTGTAACATTCATTTTGTCATTTCTAATAATGTAACTGCATTTTTGAATATTTAATGTGTTTACATTTTATCTAACTTGCGTGTGATTTTATCAAGAATCAATCTGTCCATCATAATTACTGTGTAAACCACAGGGTCCAGTGATATCTCTTCATTTTTGTATCCTAGTCTCAACAAAAGCAGCGTCGTAGCTTATTTAATTTTCCTCCCCAGTGTTTTAAAACATTGCAAAATTATTGCATCCTTCCTATATTTACATACTGTGAAATACATTGCACATCTTTTTTAAACTCAGGAGTCAATTTATTAGTTTCAGAATGGCACATAAACTACTCTTTCTTTCTGATTTTGATGCCATTTAACTTTCAATTGAAAAAAAAAATTAATAGGAATTAATGTGCTTTTCTGTGTTTTACTTTGGATTTGACCAGTCTTTGCTCTGCCATATTGATATGTAGCAATAACTATTGTCTACGGCCATCCTGTATACATTTGTATATAGGTTTAAATATAGTCTGAACTGCACATAAAGGAAATACCACCTCAAGAACAGAAGTTTAATTACTAAACTGACAAATGCGTTTGTCCCCTTTCTAAACACCAAGTTCTTTTATGTAACTGCTGATGTGGTTTTCTGTTTTAATTGTTTTATGGTAATTTATATTTTTGTACTTGTCCAAAGCAAGTATACTGTGTTTTGTTCAACCAAATGGTAAAAGCTTCTCTGAATCATTCTTCAATTGAAAAGTGGCAGAAGAAGAACAATACAAATGAAGGATAGAAGCATTACAGTGAATTAGTGGGATCATCATCTTAAGAATCGTGGTACATTGTTGGAATCATATTGGGAGAATTTGAATGGTTAAATTGATGCTCTTGTTTTTGTCCCTGTCTATAAACAAATGTATCTGTATCATTTTCACAATGCTTTCTTTCCTGTATGTTGTAGCACGTTCAGGGACAAAATAAATATTGAGGGACCATATACATTTTAAGCTAGGCTATTTAACATGCTCCCAATATCATTGTTGATATTGAATCTGTGATTCGTAATATTGAGTTGAGAAGCAATTGCACTGTTAAAACCAATGTTAATGTCTTTAATTGTTTTGGCTAATTCAAGTTATACTGTAGACTTGTCTCTGGTATGTTTCCTTTTGTTCCTTCGCTGTGCAGGTATCCATTAATGCTGCTCATTAAAAAAATCATACTGACGTTGGTGTGAATGTTGTATTTGAATTTTTATGAGTAACTTAAAGGTTAAAGATCTGAGTTGGTAGCATAAGGGTTTCGATTTCCATTCCAAGCAATGGTGATCTACAGAGATGTAAACATTGTTTTGAGTTTGATCATTTCTGTCATGTCATATGTTAACAATATATTTCGTGTAAGATAATGCACTATTCAAAACACTACTACTGTACCAGTTCAAAAATAGAATGTTTAAATCACATAGATCTATATAAAGTATATTAATCGAGCATCATCAGTTCCCAACATGGTTCAAGTGTTGTGTAATTCGATAGACTGAACAGAAGGGCCCACCATATTTTGTGTCCTGCTCCAGCGATTCCCTAAAATAGCTCTACTGTGATTGTTCTGGCACACAGGCACCATATTGAGCCTTGAAAACAACCATGCATGATCTACCAAAAAAAAAAAAAAAACAGGCTGGATTTATCCTCCATCCACCATGGAATGGCATGGCCTTGGCTGGGATTGTGAGTCAGGCTTTTTTTTTTTTTTTTTTAGAGTGACAGTCTAGAAAAGATCCAAATGCAGAATTTTAACTGCATTCAAATTGCAGCAGAAGAGGCATACAAAACCTTTAAGTCGTACAAGTATTAAGAGTATTCTACCTAAATGGGAACATGGCTATTTAATGGCAGGTAATAGCTGTTGCATTAATGTACTTATGCACAAGGCTGAAAAGAAGTTTAGATCAGATACAGAGATGTTTGAGCTTCAAAAGTAGTTTAAACTGGATTCAGTTCAGAAAGGCAGATTCCGATGCTGTACAAGAGGAGTCTGATAACCTACAGTCAGACATCTGGAGAACAAATCAAGAGTACAGGACCTATCGACACCAGAGCAATGGACCGATGGTGCAAACCAGCACACATACTTTCCATGTGAGTATCACATACTCATACACATAAACTGCAGAACCTTGACCCACAAACAGGTGATGTCATGCCTATTGGCACTTGGATCTGGAGAAGCTTGCAGACTGCAGCGAGTATTTCCAGGCTCTTTTCCACTCCTGAATGAGAGAGACATCTGAACAGTTGATGCACCTTGAACATGTTGCCTCTCCAGTCTTTCACAGCCTTCTACAATTCTGCTTCCTACATCATTTCTGTTTTCCTGAAGACCTCCTTGTGAAACACCTACGGGTGAGCACCTGGTACGGAAGTTGCAAGTTGCTTCCGTACCAATAACAAAACAGTTCTTCATGTTCCAACCTGAAGACCTATAATAGTATAACCTGGAAAATATAGTCCTTTAAAGGGGTGGTTCACCCAAAAATTAAAATTCTGTCATTAATTACTTAGCCTCATGTCGTTCCAAAACCCATAAGACCTTCGTTCATCTTCAGAACACAAATTAAGATATTTTTGATGAATTCCAAGAGCTCTCTGACCCTCCCATAGACAGCAAGGATCCTAACACAATCAAGGTCCAGAGACATAGTAAGGACATTGTTAAAATAATCCATGTGACAAAAATAATGACTTTATTCAACAATTTGTGTCCTCTGCGTCACCCTGGTGCCATTTCGGAGAGTATCACATACGCAAACAACACATCTACGCAGATATGTTAGACAAATTGTTGAATAAATTCGTTATCTTTGTGGAGAAAAACTATTCTTGTAGCTTTGTAAATCTACAGTTCAACCACTGATGCCACGTGAATTATTTTAACGATGTCCTTACTACGTTGCTGGACCTTGATTGTGTTAGGATCCTTGCTGTCTATGGGGGGGTCAGAGAGCTTTTGGAATTTCATTAAAAATATCTCAATTTGTGTTCCAAAGATGAACGTAGGTCTTACGTGTTTGGAACGAGGGTGAGTAATTAATGTCTGAATTTACATTTTTGGATGAACTATCCACTAAGGTCTCATTCCCAAAACCCACATTTGCCAACTGATAGGTATCAGATATGCAAGAATGAAGTCAAAGTTCAAATGTGATTGTCCATGATCCCTCTCAGCACAGGCGTCACTTCAGTGCAGCTGTGTGTGAAGGGAGAATCTTTGCTGTGGGTGGCTGGTATCTGGATTCCCTTGTGACTCCTGACTCCAGTACAGGCGTCTACACCGCTGTAGAGAGGTACGATCCATGGAAGGACACCTGGGAATTTGTTTCCTCTCTCCCTCTGACAGACTTCCAGTTCAGCTTGTCCCTTTCCTACGATTCCCCACTCACAACCATCCTGGGACACCTCCTCTATGTACTGGGGAACGTCCAGAGAACTGGAGAGAAACTGGTGCTGCATTACGATAGTAGACAAAGTGCAATTTGGTGTGATGTAGCCTAGTGATTAAAGATCTGAGGTGGTAACCAAAAGTATGTAGGTTCAGACAACATTCAGGGTTGATCCATGAGCTGTTGCCCTGGAGTTCCTTGCTCAAGATATAAGGTTGCTCAAGGTTGACTGTTAGCCTCTGGCTTTGAAGTATGAACTAACAGTCTTGTGACATACATTCAAGTGAAATTTCCAGCAGATGTCTCCAGAGAGAAGTCATATGCATCAGAGGCCGGATCAGAGAAATAGAGAAGACCTCTTTAATTGGCCAGGGCACTGTTCTGCATAATGAGGTCTACATGTCAGGGATGAAGGACAATACTGTGGTTAAACTGAACTTGCATTCATTGTCCCTCTGTCCTCTTCCTTCACTTCCTGCTATAAGAGCCCTTTCCACCTCTACTTCTGACCTTCTTTTTCTTCTTGTTTAATTGCAACAAAATGTAACAAAATATTTCTTATAAATAAATGTATATATAACTTAAAAAGTAAACCATTTTGTGAAAACCTGTTATTGTGGCATAATCTTTATTTGGCATAATTAAAGTTTAGACAGTACACTTTAATTGTACACAATTAGTGGTGCTTGCTAAGATGCAACCATTGACTTTGTACATACTATGAGTTTAAGTTTTTCAGAAATTTTTATAATGGCTGACCTATTACATAAAACACTCACAAGCCTTATTTCAAAGTTGTTTCACAAAGACACATCCCTACATGTACATAAAGTCTCTCCGTCTCATACAACAATCATCAGAATGCTCTGGCATGCAGCCTTGGGATATTGCCAGCTGCACTGTTAAGATTTGGGCCTGTGTTTGATCATACAGTGTGTTCTGACTGTACAGCCACCAGTTTAACTCTGCCCTGAAAGTATCCAGTTACACATACACAGAACGAGAGCGAGCATTTATGAGGGCCACTATGTAACAGGTAGTTTAGAGCGTACAAGAAGAAAGCAAACACTCAGAAAACAGGCAACTCGCAAAAAAAAAAAAAAGGACAACAGAGAGGGAGGGAGAGGAAAAGGTTTGAGTAGAAGAGGAGATAACTAGTCACTGTGCTACAGAGTATATGAGGAGTCGAGTGAAGGGCAGAAGAGTGAAGAACAGTCTGCTTCCATAAAGGACATTCCAGCCCTACTGAAAGAAAATTGTATCTTATTATCCATTGAGTTTCATCTGACTTGGAGTGTTGCAGGTAATTTAAATTCATTATATTTCTTATTAAAATCCTTTTGAGGCACTTTGAATTTTTCTGTTTGATAATCTTTCGTGATTAAGCTAAATTGAGTTCTGTGTAGTTGCATCAGAGTCTGTCTTGTCTATTTTGTCTCTCTAAAATTGTACAGCTTACATTTTTCATCAAAGTACTTCCAAGTATCAATTATTATTTTGGTGATCACAAATATTTTCTTCATAGTAAATATTTAAGTACTGTTAAAGTTTTACTAAAGTACAATTTTTAAATATGCTTTTCAATGTCATTTTTTGTATTGCACCACATACTGGTGTTTGAAATTGACATTGTTTATATTTATACTTTTATACAGTATGATCCACAAAATTTACCACATAGCAATATCTGTGTCCAATTTAATATAAAAGGTGTATTTTTAGCAACTTGCATATTCTATTTTAAAAAATCTCCTCATCTACGCAGTCATGCGTCAGATGTCACGTGTGTTTTGGCCAGTGTTACTAACTTCATCACATAAGTGCCCAGTCCTCTCAAATGTCCTACTACGTTATTTCTGACTGTTCAACTTTGCCCCACTTCTTCTGGCTGCAGTCATATGACATGGAAAAAGAAACATAAGCTTGACAGTGTCATAGCATAACTGAACTCTGTGACTTTAGAGGAATACATGTCCTATATCGGTCCCTATATATTTTCTAATAAATGCATTTTTGTCATTTATCAGAATCTTATAACCTAGAAGAGACTTACTAGAATCTTGTTAAAGCATATTCTCTTTGGAGCAATTTGAGGTGAAATGGCACAGTGGTGATTGATCTTAATAATTCTCCAATACATAAATTTCATGGGATATTTCCAGCTGCAGATCTGTATTTGATCATACAGTGTGTATATTTCACCTGTCAGGTTTCAACCTCAAGCCTTCCATAAGGACATACATTCTCTTATTATAATTTAAGCAGTTTAATACATTCATTTATTTACTTATTAGTTTAGCTGACGCTTGTGTCTACATTGACTTGTACATTGACAATACTCCGATCACAGGAACTTTCAGGTTAAGTAATACAAATAGCACAATGGTGATTATCCATCACGTAACATAACCTTTCACTTACTAGCCCTTATCTTTCCACCAGACTACACAAACCAAGCTGAAAATGGCATGTAAACACAGCATAAACTGAGAGTTAGCTAAAGATACTCTATTATGACCTCATTTATTGTGATCACAATCCTCAGGCGGTGCTTTAAGCCTGTATAATGGCCGAGGCTCATCAGGCAGTGGCATTTCAGTTCACCGTCACACCTGATGGCATTGACCTACAGTTGAGCCGCGAGGTTCTCAAACACATCTACCTATCTGGAGTGACATCATGGAAGAAACGTGCCATACGCTTCAAGGTGAATCTTCAATCAATCAATCAATCAATCTATCTATCTATCTATCTATCTATCTATCTATCTATCTATCTATCTATCTAATGAAAATAATATTTATTTTGAACAGAATGGTGTTCTCACGGGTGTGTACCCCGCCAGTCCCTCCAGCTGGTTAATTGTAGTTATTGCAATAATGAGCACCATGTATGCCAGGATCGACCCCTCTATGGGCATGATTGACAGGATCAAGACATCTCTACCTGTGAGGTAACTTATGAACGCATACATGGAAACTTTATGTGTGGCCATGATGGTTACATATAAACAAAGATACATAAATCTAAGCCAGTGTCATGCATGATTAAAGCAGCTTTGAAACAAATAGTCCTAAAGAACAACTTGTGTAGATGGCATTGTGTAGAATCTATTTTTGTAATAATTTGTATTTTTATTTTTTTTCTCTCCATGTAGTGAGTTTATGACCGTTCAGACTCAGACGGTGTTGAGTGCCATCCTGTTTGCCACAGGCCTGTGGTTATCATTCATCTTTCTGCTGCGGTACATCCTGAAAGCTCTTCTGTCCTATCACGGTTGGATCTTTGAGTCACACGGCAAAATGAGCTTCTCTACTAAAGTCTGGCTGGTGCGTCTCCCATGAAATAAAACATATGTATAGTGCAGTTTAAAAAGTGGCTAGTTTTATGATTTGTTCTGTCTGTTTTAGAGTCTTGTAAAGCTGTTGTCCGGTCGGCGACCGTTGCTTTACAGCTTCCAGGCATCTCTGCCCCATCTGCCAGTACCGAGCATTGATGACACAATCAACAGGGTAAAATATCATCAGCTGTCATGAATATAGAATGCTATCAACAGTGCTGGTTACATTATACCCATTAATCTAAAGATAAAAATGTATGTTAATTTTATTATTTATTTATACTGCATTGTGGGATTAAAAGCACTAGAAATTAAAAGCAATCACCAATAATTTTTATTTTGGGAGTATTACACTGCACTCTATCAGCTGTTTTCCTTTATATTATATTTATTATGTTTTAGTATCTTGAATCAGTTCGACCTCTTCTGGATGATGAACAATATAAACAGATGGAAAGTGTTGCTAATGACTTCAAAAAGGATCCTGCACCCAAACTCCAAAAACACCTCAAACTCAAATCCTGGTGGGCCACAAATTATGTAAGTAAACAAAGCCAGAGATCTTCTACATGAGTGGACTACAAACCCTTGGAAACCCTTTTCTAATTGCTGGCAAACTACCAGGCATGTCTTTGTGTGTGTTAACAGGTGAGTGATTGGTGGGAGGAGTACATCTACCTGAGAGGACGGGACCCCATCATGGTCAACAGCAACTTCTACACAATGGTGAGCAGACATCTTCATGTAGCATATCTCTAAGAGTGTAACAATAAGTCTGTTAGGCAATTAGTCTTTAACCTATCAGCCCTTGATATGACCATGAAATTAATGCAGTTTTTGTTCCTGTTTGATATACTTCCTATTGAAACAGGAAGTTGGGGAGGAAATATCAAAAAATCTTTTTACTTTTTTAAATAGTCAATAATGTATTATTTAAATCAAGGCCATGAAGCACAGACACAGGTGGTTTAAAAAAAGTGAAAGTGACATGACATACAGCCAAGTAAGGTGACCCATACTCAGAATTCATGCTCTGCATTTAACCCATCCAAAGTGCACACAGACAGCAGTGAACACACACCTGGAGCAGTGGGCAGCCATTTATGCTGCGGCGCCCGGGGAGCAGTTGGGGGTTCGGTGCCTTGCTCAAGGCGTGGTATTGCCGGCCCGAGACTTACGGTTAAGAATCAAACTCTCTAACCACTAGGCCACGACTTCCCCCTTTTAGGGTTAGATTGACATTTATGGATTAAAATTTGTATTATTTTGGTTTGTTTTTTTTAGGTGGTGAAAAAAATGTGTATTTTTTGTTTTTTTATATATTTTTTTAGTTTTTTTTTTGTATTTTTTGTGATTCTAACAGGTACTTAAACTTAAATTTCAAGTATATAAATAATCAATTAACTCTAAACTTAAAACAGGTCCAATGACGCCGCCAGCTGACTAACTTTAGAAAAAGTAGTTGACCCTCATACACATTTAAGATTTCTTTCTTTTTTAAAAGCTATTGTTTTTTAATATCCTTATTTATTAAAAATGTCTGTATCCATTTCTCTTTTTCCATCTGCCAGGATTTGCTCTATGTGATCCCTACACACAGACAGGCTTCACGAGCAGCAAACGTAGTCCATGCCATGTTGCAGTATCGGCGTAAGCTGGAGCGAGGAGAACTTACCCCGGTACTGACACAGAAACACAAAAGCGTTTTTCCATCCACAACACTGAATTACCATGAAAAATATAAATATAGAAAAATTTCCTATCATGCCCCCTGTTCTCTCTTTGTCAGCTGAGAGCTCTTGGGATTGTCCCCATGTGCTCTTTTCAGTATGAGAGGATGTTCAACACCACCCGTATTCCTGGCATTGAGACTGGTAATGACATTTTTCCTATATTTTCAGCTTTATATACTACTTACAGTTTCATGGTTTTTTATTTCAAACCATGACTTGATGGTTTCTCACACTGATTTGTTCATGCTCAGATTTCGTGCAGCATCTGAAGGACAGGAAGCACTTGGTTGTGTACCACCGAGGCCGTTTCTTTAAGGTGTGGCTGTACTATGGTGGTCGCCACCTTTTGCCCTCAGAGCTTGAGTTGCAGTTTCAACGTATCCTGGATGACAAGTCTGAACCTCAACCTGGAGAGATCAAGCTGCCTTCACTGACTGCCGGGAACAGGTGAAGATGAGCTCACAACAGTCCTGCAACTGTGTACTAGAATGGGGTCCAAAATGGGGTCCAGGAGGCTTCAAGAGGGTGTTCAAACTGTTTGAATGTGGAACCCATAAAAATATATTTTGAAGAATGTTGGAAACCAAACCATTTTAGTTGCCATTGACTTCTAATATATGGGCTTAAAAAAAACAATGGAAGTCAATGGAAAATTCTTCAAAATCTTGCTTCGTGTTCCACAAAATAAATGCATGTTTGGAACAAAATGAGTGTGAATAAATGCTGAATGAAATCTTCGCCTGTAAAACACATCCAGGGTTCCCTGGGCCAGGGCCCGTTTGAAGTACTTCAACGAGGGGGTCAACCGGGCGTCTCTGGAGGCCATTGAAACGGCTGCATTTTTTCTGACTCTGGATGATGAAACACATGGATACGATCCAGAGAACATACGGTCCCTAGACCTCTACGCCAAATCTCTTCTACATGGAAAGTGTTATGACAGGTAAGAACCAGTGGTACTTCAGTATTATTTATATATATGATTTCTTTTTTATATTTTAGAGTCTAATTGAATTTACTTATACTGTATTTTTGTTTTCATTTTTAATTTTAATGGCCTAGTAATTATGTCCTTTTGTTATTTGTATAAGTTTTTTTTATTTAGTATATATTTAGTATTTATGTTTAGTTTATTTTCCCTTTGAGGTTTAGTAATTTTAGCTCTTTAGGTATTGGTGTTTCATCTAATATTTATATTTTATTTTATTTCAGCTTTATTTTAATTAATGAAAATCTTTATTAACTGTTTTGGTCCCAGTTAATGAGAACAATGCTGCAAGTAGCACTTTTAAGTCTCATTAACAGATGATTATTTTTGTTGACCATGACCAGTTGCACATCTACACACTGAAACACAATACTCTCGCCTGTCAGGTGGTTTGATAAATCCTTCACTTTGATTGTCTACAAGAATGGTAAAATTGGCGTCAACACTGAGCATTCATGGGCTGACTCCCCTATCATAGGACATATGTGGGAGGTAAACAATGAATAATAATAACTGTAAATATGTGTAATGTAATTAATACTGTAAGAATTAACAAACATTTTAACTTTCTGTTAATATGTTTTAGCCACAGACTGTTTCCACCTTGGATATACGGCGGAGGGACATTGCAAAGGAGATATCAACAAAAGCCTGGCACCCCCTACCAGACTACAGTGGGACATCCCAAAAGCAGTATGAATTAACCCTTACATCTTAGTGTTTGTCATGGGTTTACATTAAAAAAAAAAAAAAAAAAATAGAACTAATTCTAATTGGGTGTTTTATGTACATTCTGACAACTGCAAGATCATTTCTGCATTGATAACTGATTAATTTTCCTTATGTTTCTCAGTGCCAGGTGATTATTGAAGGTTCTTACATGATTGCAAAGGGAATTGCTGATGATGTGGATTTCCACGGCTGCTTGTTTAACGAGTTTGGGAAGAGCCTGATAAAGAAATGCAGAACAAGTCCTGATGCTTTTATCCAGCTGGCACTGCAACTAGCTCATTACAGGGTACAAGCCAAATATATTTACATATAATTCCTCTGCAAAAATGTGTCTGTATATTGTGAACAAACCGTTTAATGAAGGATGTTTGTTGGAGCAGGACAAGGGTGAATTCTGTCTGACTTACGAATCATCCATGACGCGCATGTTCCGCGAGGGCCGGACGGAAACCGTGCGCTCATGCACCTGTGAGTCCACAGCTTTTGTAAAAGCAATGGAGGATGAAAGAACCACGGTGAGAGCAATATATACACACCCAACCCAGGAGTCATAGCACTATTTTAACCCCTTTTTGTTATATGTCTTTGTCCATAGTTTCACTTAATACTAGGGGTTAAGAGAAATTGTTAAAAGGATATATTTTTTTTTTTTTATTATAATAGAATTATATATCATTTGAAAGCTTAGAAGCCCAAGATTCATCCTGTGAAAACCATTTTGAAATCAGATATTGCGTTACCATGGAAATGGTACCTTAAAATCTTATGGCGGTCTCCTCCCCCTTAGTAGGCAGTGTCAAGTGTCATATTACAAAATTCATCACAGTCTTTTAGAATCAAAACTTTTTATAATCTTGGCAACAAACATATCATTGGAAAGGTCTGAGTCTCAGGATTCCATATTTGGTGGTTATTTTGAGAACTGAAGTAAAATTGACATAGAAATCTAGAGAAAAATTCATTAAACAAAATTCAAAGGAGTTGTGATTGCTCCCAGTGGCTGTTTGTGGTATGACGCCCTAAATAAAGTCTCACAGGAACCTCAATTTTTTCATATCAACTTCAAATTTGGAACATAACTTATTTAGACACAAGGCTTTAATTTTATATCCTAATTTTAGAGTAAAACCTGTTATGTAAAATATTTATAATAAATAAAATAAAATTAAATTAATATAGCGCATTTTATTTACAGTACATTTAAACCTCTATAACTTTTTGATACTTGAATTTTTTTTTTTTTTTTTAAATCAACTTTTGCCAAAATCTGCTAATTTCCTTCCTACAACAATTTAAGTTTGGATTGCATTTTAATGCCTATTTTAAAAAATGGGGGGTGACAGTTAAAGGGTTAAAAGTTGGTAACTCAAAACCTTTGTTTTTGCAATTAGCATAATGCTGCATCGACAAAAAAAAAAAAAAAATTCAAGATCACTGTTTGAATATCAAGTGGAACATCAGCACTTAAGCTTTGAAAATTTGAATTTGTAATCATTTTAACCTTTTTTTTTTTTAAATGATATTGAGTTGTCTGACTTTTGCTTGTTTACCAGAATGAGCAAAGGTTAGCGCTCTTCAAGAAAGCTGCAGATAAACATCAGAACATGTACCGCCTGGCCATGACTGGAGCTGGGATCGACCGCCATCTCTTCTGTCTCTACATTGTGTCCAAAGTAATGGACATCGACTCGCCCTTCCTCAAACAGGTGTGTACAAGTCTGTTTCTGGAGTATAAAACGTGACATACCTGTTTAATTTTACTTAAGTCTCAAAGACACCTTGTTTTGATAGGTTTTGTCAGAGCCCTGGCGCCTCTCCACCAGTCAGACCCCTCAACAGCAGCTCAATCTCATCGACATTCAGAAGTTTCCCAAATATGTGGGAGCAGGAGGCGGCTTTGGGCCCGTGAGTCTCTCACTCCCCCTACAGTACACAACGTGCCATTGCAACAAGTTTAGTAAATAATAAACCTGATATTTGATCATTTTTGATTCAAAACTCTTTATAAACAGGTTGCTGATGACGGTTATGGTGTTTCTTACATCATTGTCGGCGAGGATCTCATTACATTCCACATTTCCAGCAAGTTCTCCAGCCCTGAAACGGTAGGGCAATTTCAAACATTTTTCTTTGAAAACATAATCCTGACAACTAAAATTAAGGCTATACATTATCCAGATATAGACCCTCGTTATTTTAACACAACGAACAATAACTATTTTAGCGTCCACACCTGTTTTTATACAGTCTATGGTCCACACCAACGAATGAAACATTCCTGTTTATGTAAGCAGCGCGCGCTTGATTTACCTTCTGTGAACCTAGCAGCACGCGCTTTAAAATAGTAAGATTTTAATTGGCTGTCCATGTTTTTATCGTACATCAAATGTTTAAAAATCGCTCTAAAAAGCTATTTCAACGACATCGTTCCACTCTGTCGTTTGTGGTGTGGTCTGTTGAGCGTTTTAAAACTTTATTGCTGAACACCGTTCTTTATCGCTCGGTTTGATAATTTTATCACTTGAGATTTTTTTATTTATTATTTTTTATTTATTGGGTGTGTTATTGGAAGCGAAATATCAAACATACAATCATTATTTAAGCTGAATTGTTTGGTCATTTAAGGATTTAGATTTTATGAAAAAAACTTTAATAATTCTTAATTAATTAATATACTGTATGGTAATAACCATAGGCTGTATAATAAGCGAACATTCAGGCGTTGACCAAACTGGGGAAAAATAACAATCGAGTTTATGCAAACGTTAATACTAAAAAAAAAAAAAAAAAACTTTCAAAAATCATGACTTCTGTAAAAAAAATTTTTTAAATAACTATATATATATATATATATATATATATATATATATATATATATATATATATATATATATATATACATATATATATATACATATATATAAGGAATTGTTAAAGAAAATTCTGAATTTAAATGTTAATCCTTTAAAACCATCATTATTAATGATGATTTAGTATATTACACTTCTGAATCTGTTCCTTATCTTAGAGTGTCTTTTTCCTTTCTGTCCTCAGGACTCATTCCGTTTTGGGCAGAACATCAGACAGGCCATGCTGGACATAAGAGCTCTATTCAACCCAAAAGAGAAGAAGATGTGACTCCTAAAAACAGGAAGCTGACCCAAACTGAAAGCACCAGTTTAAAGATAATAAACTGAACAAACACCACAAATAGAAACCACTAGGTTATGTTAGTATTAAATAAACTTGTAAATATATTGTAGTTATTTATAGCAGAAAATGCTTATGAATCTGTGCACTAGATATTTTAAAGCCAAAGAGGAAAACAAACTGTAAAAAAAAATAATACTGTATTTAATTGTAAATATATTAGCATGTAGTCTTTGGCAAATGACTGTAAATATTCCATTTGTGCATATTTACTTCTAAACTGTTGAATTTACTGTGCACTTGATTAAACTAAAAAACTGTACACAAAAAAATCTGGATCTTAACATCCATCACGCACAATCATATACACATTTTTTCAAGAATTAAAAAAAAAAAGAACAGATTTATTGGAGGGGTTTCAAGGCATATGTATAATGATTAGCAAATATGAGAGCATGAGAAAGTATGACCTTTGTACAGAATATAAAAACAGCTCTACCACAGAACAGAACTAACGATGTTCATGTGAATATCATACAATATAAACTGCATCTCCAATGTTTAGCACATTCTTTGAGAAACAGCAGCACTGCCACTAAAGGCAGAAGTGCATTTCCCAAAATACAGGACTTGATTTCTTAGAGAGGTATTACCTTGGATTCCTTCAGTCCTCCGTTTCCACCGAACAGTGATGGAGGGTTATTTTATCCGACATATGAGGGATAATACAAAAGTAAAAAAGCAATCCTTTACGGACTCTTCCTCATCACTGCAGCTTCATTAACTATTGTTTCGAGGCAAAGATTACGATGTGAACTACCACACGGGCTGTGCATACTAAGAGGAAAGGCTAAAACACTCCATGGCTAAGTATGAAACCACAGGTGAGGTGCGAGCAGAAGAAATCTGGAAGTAATCAACAGTATCAGAGAAGAATTATACTATTAATTATTCGTTCTACTTGGAAGCTGCCTCACAATCAGGCGCATGTTCAGTTAATGTAACAGAAAACTATAGACATAAAAAGGCAATCAAATTTTATTTGTTAAATGTTCTTCTGCTTTATAACCGTGTCCATGTAGAGGAATCTGCCCGTAGGCCAAGGTGGGCAGACGTTTTATATATCATTATGCTGATATATTTCAGGTGAGGCTAGAGTGCGCGAGCCGTTCGGGCCACTCAGGGGTCACGGGGTCAGGTTTAAGACGTGGCTCCCGGGGTGGTGTTGACATTCTGTGTGGCCACTTGCGGTGCGACTTCGATGATGCGGGGTTTGTCGATGATGCGTGCCGTACGGTTGCCTTTCTCTACGATGCCGATGATCCACGCCTGGTGACCCTCGCCGTACTTGGGAGATTTGATCTCGGCGCAAAAACGGGCCGCTTGCTCACGTGGAAGACAGATCAGCAAACCCCCTACAGAAGATTACAAGAGAAAAGAGCAAAAGAAACATGTTTTTAAGATTCAGACTGCTGTTTTCTGCAAAGATAAAATGAATGTGTAATAACAGCTTATTAAAAAGACCTTAACACAGGGATAAAATGCATGTACAGTGGAATCCAAATGTTTTGAGAACACATTGAAAACATTCTTCCCTATTTTAACTTAAACATAATTGAAATGGAAGTAGTTCAAAGAAAAGCCATAACATGAATAAAAAAAAGTTTCCACATTATGATAACAAGAAATGTTTCTTCAGCAAATCAGTATATTAGAAAGCCATAGCATGAAGAAAAAAAACAATCCTAAAAGTTTGCGTATTATGATAACTATTGACCAGGACACGCTGATCGGATAACATTCTGATCAGAAGTGCGTTTACACTTGTCTTTTCAGTGTGTATGTGGACAACATCCGGATACAGGTCGCATGTTAATGCCAAGTGTAAACGCAGCCTTTTGTGCTGTTTTGAATGTTGATGTTACGATGAAGAATGGTTTATTGATGATTGTATTTCAGATTTATTTCTGAGGGATAAATTACATTTTAAAATATATTCAAATAGAAAATTATTTTAAATCGCAATAATATTAAAGTTTTACTGTATTTTTGATCAAATAAATGCAGCATTTTGAAGCATAAAAATCTTACTGACACCAAACTTTCGAGTGATACTATATATATATATATATATATATTAGTTTATTATTCATGTATTATTTCCTTCTACAGTTTTTATCACATATAAAATGTAAAATCCATTTAAAAGAAATAGAACATTTTCCTTTTCCTACATTGTTTTATTAATTGCTTATTTTTGTTTGTAATATATAAAATGCATAAGATTTGTATTAAACTAGAATTCCATTTTTTATTATTATTTCATTATTCAGTTTTCATCATGGTGTATAAAATTCATTACATAAATAAATAGCAATTTTAAAGGAGCGACACAGATCGGATCTTATACCTGAGGTCTCTGGGCAGGTGCCGTGCATGAGGCCAAACATGTTCCCGCAAGCTTTGCTGACGGCTGCCATCTTGGCGAGAACCGGCAAGTTGTGAATAACGAAGGACACCTCTGTACGCTGCTGCCGGGCCAGATTCTGAGCGTGACCCAGGATCCCAAACCCTGTGATGTCAGTTGCTGCGTGTGCATTGAAGGTGTGCATCAGCCCGGCCGCTGGACAGAGAGACAGATAAAGGTCAAACGTCTGCTGGAGCCTGTTATTTATGAGCCGCACACACGTGGATCACATACTGACCTGTTCTGTTGAGTCGAGCCATGTTCAGCATGGCCTCCTGATAAGCCAGTTCAACATCCTCCTGAGTGACGACCAACTTTATCTTATTCCATTTCTCTGGCTGAGACCGAAAAAAAGACGGCAAGACTTAAACACAGTCCAAACTTGAATATGAAACTACAAATGTCTAAAACACTCACGATGTCCAGCCACTGGTGCACTGCGACCGCCACTTGTGTTCCTAGAGGTTTGGTAAGAACCAGCACGTCCCCTGGTACTGCATTATCTGGCCTATAAACACACGCACAAAGTTAGAGGAATGGACAGACATACTGGTTTATTATGAGGAAACAACTGACCAGAGTACATAAAATGACTTACATAATGAACTCATTAGGTTGGCACACTGTTGTGGCCACGCCTCCCAGGACTATCCAAGGATTGATAACAGTCTGGCCTCCTGTAACAGAGGTTCCCGCCTCCTCAGATGCATCCTTAAACCCCTGGATGACCAGAGGCATGACCTTATCACGCTCCTATAAAACACACACAATGTGATTTCTGTTTTGGATGTCTGTCATTCTAAAAAAACATTTTTAACCCTGTAAAGCCTGACAGTTTTTTTTTTTTTTTTTTTTAAATGGAACAGCTTACTGAACTTCAGAGAATATGCAAACTAATGTTTTGTTGTTGTATTGTTTTTAAAGTATCATATTTTATATATCAGGCTTTATGGCTCATACAGTATCATATAGTTAGAATATGGAGATCTTGCTTGAGGAAAAAAACACATGCAATTAGGTGCAGTTGCTAATAGTTTATATGGCCTAAAAGTAAAGCTTGTAATGGAAATCAATAACAGTAGTACAGACTACTTACAAAAAATATATTTAAACGCCAGGTGCAGTTCTAGATTATATTTAAGTGATTAGTTTTATAATCAAAGCTCTTTAGTTTTTATTGTGAGCAGGACAAACATCTGGTATCCTGCAGTGCAATACAATGATGATTGAGAGATGAAAAAAATAAAAAAAAACATTCCTCAAAAGCCTGAAGAATAATATTTGATACCCCCATTTTAACATGATTTTTCTCAAAAATTCATTTTCACAGCAAACTGACATTTGAACCACAACCTGAAGGTGGATGTTTCACAATTATGCTAAAAAGTAAGTTTTGATCATGTTGGTAATTTAGAGGTCTTAGAAATGGGCTTTAAATATTGTATGCATTTAAAAGGTTAAAGGGCTATTTCACCAAAAACTCTCATTTACTCACAGGAGAAATGACGACAGCTTGTATTTTAAGGTGAACTTTGCTTGTTAATTTTATTTTCGAGTTTCGTTTGTAATTAGGGCATTTTGCTTTTCCTCTGTCTCACCTTCTCTGTGAGTTTGTTGCTGACGCCAAGAAGCATCAGCATGTTATCGCACTCTGTTACTCCCATGGCATACAGATCACTCAGCACATTGGCACACGCAATTCTCCCCTAGAAACCAAGAGAATTCATAGAAAAAAAAAACATTAGATTGTGACAGTTTATGGTGCATTTAATCTATTATGGCATTCTAAAGTGAGTGTTTACCATCATATATGGGTCGTCCACTATGGGGTAGATATAGTCTGTGGTCTGCACAAGTGACAAGCCTCCGTGTCTCAACGGAATCACACAGGTGTCCATACCAATGCCTGTTTTAAATAAACATAGTTTTGCCTTTAAAAATCTTAAAAACGTTAATTTCCAGCTGTGTGTATAGTTATGTACCTAGTCTGGGCATTACAGCCCCGAGGAATTGCTCATCTTCCTGATAATGGTTTTCCTGCAGGGATTCTAGAAGTTTCTGGAGCACATCTTGAGGGACTTTGCAGCCCATTCCCTTGAGCTCTGTGAAGCGTGTTAGTCTGAAGTTCTTGTCGAGTTCATAACTCTCCGGGTTAAAAGATTCCCGCACCGACATGTTTAAAAAGTGTCACTGACACACGTAACGGCCAACACACCTCCTTCACACTATGGTAATGACAATCTGAAGAAGAAATCAACAAAAATTAAAGTGTAGAAAGTGATACAAATGAGGACAATTCAGTGTGACCGACCGTGCAAACAGCACGAAACAAGTCATTATATTAAATATAGCATAAATACTCTATTGTTTCACCCCAAACTTGAATCAAAACAATGCACATTTTGTACAAATGTCTTTGCACTGATGCTCAGAGGTCTTGCTGAGCTGAATTCACTCTCCAGCCTGCTTTGTTTACATGGCCACATGTTTCTGTTTAACTGTCCTGCTCAACACCCAAACATACGTATATAACGCATTCTGCTCTTTATTTAGACTTGATTTCCTGGGATAATTAATGTGTTGTTTAAAAAAATAGATTATGTAATTAATTTCCATGAGCAAATAAGTGGGTTTTGGGTTCTTGGAATTCTTTAGTTCGAACTACACTGATGTGGCGCGCGCTCTCTGTTCAAGAAAGATTCTTCTTAGTGACTCGGTTCATTTGAGTTCTCTTAAGTGAACCGGTTGAAAAACGATTTAACGACTCGTTTTTAGCAATTACCCAAAAGTTCCCAATACTCTCCGCGCAAATGTTTTGATTGATCACAACAAATATATTACATGTATAACGGCGATTCAGAAAATAGCTAATACAGTAAAGAGAGCAAAAATACCTATAGTGCATTTTTTGTTACGCTGGATTACCAATGTATTGTTTTAAGCGACAAATAAGGGCGTGTCTTTATAGAGTTGCATTTATGAATGCAAAGATTTAAAAAAAAAAATCAACAATATCACTTACAGCTGAATCAAATACAATCGCTTGCAAGGAGGTTTGAACGAGTCATTAAAAAGAATCATGTCAAATGAACGATTCCGTCGAGAATCTCCAAAAAGCGCTGCACGCGCCGATCCAACGCAACGCCTCCCGTCGCTCGATTCCATTTCATCGCATCGAATACACAATATAACTTATGCATGTTCAGAAGAAAACGTTTATAGAGTAAAATGAATCAAATGAATATGAGAAGCAAGCCGGCCGAAGTGTTTATAAAAATGTCGGCGGTGGAAAAAATTAACCCTTAAAGCGCCCGCGCCATGATTGCAGTGTGCACAACAGAGTAACAATATAAAATTAAAATTATTTGGTGCACTTTACACAAATTCCGCTGATTATGTCTTCTACTGGAATAATTAAGATAGCTCTCCTTACAAGTAATGCATTGTGGCACAGTTATATTCGTGTCCCATTTCCCCTTTAATTGTGCTGTTCAGTTTGCGCTTACCGGTTTCGCTCGATACAAGAGACGCGACGCTCCCGCAATGCACCGCGCGCAGAAAGGGCGCCTGGAAAATGTGCCTGAATAGACTGACACTGAATAACAATACCCTTTTTCTTGACGAACAGCACGATATGCGTGATGCGTACGAGATTGTATTAACAGCTCAGGCGATGATGTGTCCCTTCCGAACAACAATGCGAGCTCATAAGTGTTCTGATTAGATATTTTAATTAAAAAGTCGAAATTCTAGTGGGGTCCTTCTTTCCCGCGTGACGTCATCACCTCCCCTTTAAAGTGTGGCAACAAAAAATGTCCACATAGTTTGTACCTTTAAACTTCCTGTGGTCTTGCCAGTTTCATAAGGATTTACGTTCTTTTATCTTTGCTTTGTTAGCATATTATTATTAGTTACTATAAATGATCTTTTTAGTGAAGTTTAGTGATGATAAATGTTTTATTGTACATTTAATTGTGTTTATTTGTAAATTCATCATGCAAATATACAAATATGAAGCCCCTTGACACAGTTATGAAAGAAATTAAACAATATTGTCAACAAAGAAGCAGTCAAAATCTGACAAATGTGTTACCCCTTTCTTTTTTTGAAGTATTTTGTTTCTTCTAAGTGTAAGTTTATTTTTTGTTTGTGTTTCTATATTAGTGGTGAGGTTAAAAAGCAGAAAACTTCATTTTTATTTTTTTTTTATTTTTGAATATGGATACTTTGTAAGTGTAAAATATGTTAGTTAATGCAAAAAAAAAAAACAACAACAAAAAAAAAAGTATAGTTTTAATGTAGAAACTTGTGGAACTTTATTCCCTGAGAGCTTTAATCTTAAAAACGCTCATTTAAAAGTAGTTGTACATGTAATAAAATGTTGTTGTAATGGTTCTGTTTACCTACTAATTTTATGGCAAATTGAATGATTACAAATAGTCTAATTCAGCATTTAAAAACTATAATGAATAATGAAGTATAACACAATAGATAAACAAAAGCATAGACAAGTTTAAAGATAACTTTGAAGCCCACCAAATAAATTAATAAAAATGAGGCATTTGAATCAAGTTTAGGTCAACCATGTAAGACACAGCCATATTTATTATTTGACGTCTCGGACCAAACAACTTTCCACTAATAAACATAAAGTTAATCTTTTTTTTTTTTTTTAAACAGGAATATTAAAAAGGAGGCACAGACACAACATCTGTTCTCTTAAAGGAATAGTTCCATTAAAGCTCTATCAACAGCATCAGTGGCATTCGCTTTGATTCATATCTCAGTTCATCAAAGCAAACATCAGTTTGAGTGGACAGTTATGCACTTACAGTGGAAGTCTATGGGCCAGGTGTACAATGTAAGTGCATTTCCGTACGTGCGGTTTTAGGATTGCTTTTACAACCTGAGACATGAATCGAGCCCCAGATGCTGCCCAAACAGCTTAACTTTTATTCAACCCGGATATTAACATGAATAGTTATTCAAGCATTTGACAGTGAGGTAAAAACCCTTGTTACACAGACGCAGGACAATGTTCATATTCACTCATTTGTACACATTCAATAGACACTAAATCCTCTTACACAGGAAGTCAAACAGTTACAGGTCTACATCACCAGTCTGCCAGATTATATAACCAACAACACATTAGTAAGACTATGTGCAGCGAATATGACATTAAGTACTATTAATATAGAAAATGCCACTGTCAATAAACAGCACAATTGTGAGATGACATCAGTTTGTTGCTTGGCATGGCAGAGTGAATTAAAGGCACAGTCATGTTTTCTCAGCAGTCCTGCTGATATTTGTTGGTGAAGCATTTGGATGACGCTGAAAAACTTCAAACACTTCCTAGAAGACAACTAGTGACATCTGGGACAGACCACCCACTTTAAAATGATCAAATGAGAGTACTTGTGTTATAAAAGTGTGTTCATAGCAGTCTGGAACACTAACTGATCAGCAAAACGTTGCTGTTTCTTTCCAAACAAACTTTCTGTCTGTTGCACAGCTGACCGTGAGAATTTCAAAGCCTCGTCTCTCCGTACGTGCTACAGTCTAGACGGACAAAACAATTAAAAATGACTCCTTTGCGGGGGTCGGAGGTTGCATTTTTTTGAAAACAATCTCTTCTCAGGCAGTGTCCATAGCAACTAGACATTCTGTTCTCTCATAAGCAGCACCTGCGGTATTGAAGAAAGGGTTACTTTAGAACAATGGCACTTTTTGAGTGTGAAATATAAGGGATGTGCATTGCAGTACCATTTTGTGTCACAGTTTCCACTTTATCAACAGTTTGCTGACATTTCTCTGAAAAACAGCACACAGGAATTATAGTGGGAATGTGTCCTATGAAGTTATTTAGCATATTATATTATGTATCATTCTAAGAAAGAATGCTGGGATATCATGAGGTGAAGGACACTCATTCATGCTGTGTGTGGGTTTGGGTCAGTGTGTCTGAGTACCTGTTTTGTGCTGAATATCACTACTGTCTGAGGCTGTCTCTGCTGCAAATAATTCAAAATAAATTATGAGACTGAAGCATTTGTTAAATTAACATTTAAATGATCAATTAATTGTTTTAATAGCACTCATCTAGCAAACCATCAATCATGAAGCAACAGCTTTGTTGCAACTTTTAATCCTTGGTTATGTATGACACCACTACCTCTCTTGTTTTTTTAACTTGCTCTGCATGTATTTCTCTTTGTGTCATGTTCTCACCTCTTTTTAAGCGTCGACGTGCGAGTTTAATCTGGTCTTGCAGAATCTGGACCCAGTCTCTGGGGCCAGGAAGCTTCTCAATTCCATTGGCTGTGCAATACTTTTCTGTGAACACTAGATTCATACACATACATGTAAAAAAATGACAGATTTAAAAGTTTATATAAACCTAAAAAAAAATTAAAATTAAAATTTTCACATTACACTAATTACAAAGAAATGCAAGTAACACAAATAATAATAAATATTTTCTATAATAAAAATAATACATAATATATACCAAACATACAAAAGCAAATTTCAAGCCCCTTTTCACAGTTTTATGAAAGACTTTAAACTATGTATATACAAAATGAAAATCTGTCAACGAAGAAGAAATCAAAGCCTTAAAAATGTGTTATCCTTTTCCTGTTTTTTAAGTATTTTGGTCTTTTAAGTGTGTATTAAGTGTTGACTTGTAATAATAATACTTTATAATAATAAATAATACATTTCACTATAATAATAAATTTCACAATTAATTACAAAGAAATGCAAGTACACAAATAATAAATATGTATTTATATATTTCATATATTCATTGTTATATCAAATCAAATGCTACGTGATTTTTACTCAAAACTAACATCACTTTTTTTAACATTTATGTTTGAGTTTTATCTCTTAAAACTTAACAACCATCTTCCTGTGAAATGTTTTGAACGAAAAATAAAATATTTTAAATAAACATCATGGTCTGATTATTTATTATCTATTGCAATGCCACTTTCAAGTGTGTCATTTTTAAGTGTCCAAATACTTTTTTAGGACCACGATATGTGAACCATTCTAATATGTGACTCTGGATCACAAAACCAGTCTTAAGTTGCTGTATATTTGTAGCAATAGCCAATTAAATTATCGATTTTTCTTTTTTTGCCAAAAATCATTAAGATATTAAGTAAAGATCATGTTCCATGAAGATATGTTGTAAATTTCCCTACCATAAATATATCAAAACTTAATTTTTGATTAGTAATATGTATTGCTCAGAATTCGTTTGGACAAATTTAAAGGCGATTTTCTCATTATATTGATTTTTTTGCACCCTCAGATTCCAGATTTTCAAATAGTTGTATCTCGGCCAAATATTGTCTGATCCTAATAACACCAATGGAAAGCTTATTTATTCAGCTTTCAGATTATGTATAAATCTTAATTGCGAAAAAATTGATATTTAAGACTGGTTTTGTGGTCCAGGGTCACGTATGTATGATGTTGTGTAAGTTCTGGTCTGGTTTAGTTACATTCACAAACCTTTAATGGCTCCGACTATGTTTTGATCGAGTCCTTTCCTGGTGTCGTTCAGACCTCTCTTCCTCTTGCCGTTGGGCAGTGAGTTTGCCAGTGTGGTATCATCAAAGAATGCACACACCAGTTTCCTGAAGAGCAGGCTGCCAGAGCGAGTGTAGTTCAGTAAGATAGAGTCCAACTGTGCTTTAGGAATAAATACGTCATAATCCTCAGCCAACTGCACCTCCGGCTGGGAGACAGACGGGCGGGATATTAATAAAAGGAATTAATACACACTCATGCACTTAGGAATTAACTCATACAATAACACACAAACTGTAATAATCCAAAATTTCACTTTTAGTCAGGTGAGACTAAAGTAGATCATATTAATAATATTTTTGGAGACATATGCTCATACATACACACTCTTGTCAGAATAAACAAATAACCTAGACAATTGTGTAACCATATTTATGTACTCAACCCCTTCTGTTGTTTCTAACCTTCACTCATTCTGCTGAGAGAGAAACATGGCCAGCTATCAGTCAAACATGGTCCAAAATCAGAACTTGCCAAGCGTGAAAATGTGCTTTTTGGCAAGTAAATAAAACAAAGTTATTGGCTAGCTCACTGAATGTTTATTTTTAAAGAATTTAATCATGTAAGCTTTTAAATCACAGTCTGACAAAGAGAATATTAAATTTTTAAAGATTGGTGCTTGCTGCCGAGATTTTTTATATATGTGTGTGCTATATATATATATATATATATATATATATATATATATATATATATATATATATATATATATATATTAGTTGAGTTAATTAAAACTACCCAGAATGCTAGGTTAAACATTTAACCCAAACACAGGGGGTTTACATTTAACATTTAACATCAAAACAACCCAATTTCTGGGTTTGTCCATAATTCATCCAGCACTGAGTTGTTTTCTTCATTTACCATACCAAATCTATTCACACATGTACGCTGGTGTACCTCTGTGGTGCTTTGGCCTCTGGTGACGCTGTAGTGAGAGGGAGAAATCTTGGCACTGGGAATGGGATCTGGGATAAATGATGTCACTGTTGGGGGCGTGTCCACTCTTGACTGATTACACTCATTAACAGCATCGGTCTCAGCGGGTGGTGACGGAGGTGTGGTTCTTTTAATGGGCGTGGTCAGAACTGTAACTCTGTGACCCGGCCTCCTCTTTCGGCTCCTCCTCCTGGAGATGGAGGTTCGGGACGAGAGCGAGACCTGGGAGCCCCGTTTGTCCTGGGATCCTGCGAGTGCAGCGGAACACAAGTCAATCCAGCTGTAATTGTGTTCAGAGGAATTCGAGGGTAGTTCTGTTTGATTTACCTCTCTGAGTTTGGATTAGTTTCCTCATGGTACGTAACTCCAGCAAAATGGCCTGCAGGGTGCTCTTGCAGTTGCACATACAGCAGCTGGGCTCAGTTGCCATGGCAGCAGGCGCAGGGGGCAAGGCCATGTCTGAATCAAAACACACATGCATCGTCAACACAACGGCCATCAACGATGATGTCTAACACCAAGAGGTTCCAAGCACCCAGCACAAAAGCCGCCTGACTTGCTGACTCCAGTGTATGTGTGTGTGTGTGTGTGTTTGTGTCAGAGTGACAGTGAGGGACTTATTGTGTCTTTCTGTGTGTATACAGAAGGAAGACGTTACGTGTTTGCTGTGTTATCCAGAGCTGTCTAGACACTTGCTGCTGCAGCGCCAGACAGCAAATCTTTCTGTAGCCCACAGTCACATAATACAACTTCTCCTGGAAAGAATCCCAAAGGGGTTCAAGTAATATCTTTCGATGCTTCTATCTGAAGTCACTTTAAGCAGAAGCATGGCTTTGCTGAGTTTAATACCAGAAAAAAAAGAACAAAAGAAAAAAAAGCAGTGCCACTAAAGGCATCCAACCTCATGATAAACTGCAGTAAATAGAGGTGAAGAGATAAAAATAAAAGAAAATGTAAATGCACTAAAATAAACTAAAATTAAATAAAAATCCTAAACTAAGTGATTAGAAAAATAAATAAATGTACTAAAATGATTAAATAAAATAAATGCACTAAAATAATTGTAAAAAAATGCTAAAATAGGTGACAAAAATAAAATAAAATAAAATAAAGTGAACAACTAGAAAAATATAGTGGTCCAAATTTGTCATACCTACAATGTTTCAATTTCACTGCATTAGATTTGGAAATTGTCCAACCAAGTGACATCTGCAACCAAACAATGCTATGATAAAATAATGAAACACGTGAATTGAGTAAATGTGTAAATTGTGCTGGCCATAAATATTTGTTACTGAACATAAAACTGTATTTTGCATAAATAAATAAATAAAAGAGCATTTCTGTAGCTCAAACAGTAATGCACAACCCATAGCAATGCCAAGGTCATGGATTCAATTTCCAGGAAGTGAATGAACTTTTTTAACTTGAATGCAATGGAAGTTACTTTGGATGAAAGGGTCTACATAATATCATCATTTAAAACCTAACAAACTTTGTTTCAGAAATGTTTGCTTGAAAAGTGTGCGAGTACTATATTTCTATAAAATAAATGCCACTTATTTTAACAATTTGTCATCTAATGGAATGCATTTTTGTTTATTTGAAATTCATACAGTTTTTAGCATGACTTCAATGTCAGAATATGCTTTGGGGCCACTGCATATAAATAAAGCCTAATCACAGTGTGAGGAACACAGCTAAACGTGCTTTGTTTTGTTAAATGTTTGTTTTGTTTAACAAACCTTCTGAAGGTAATAAAATTGCTTCATTGTTTAGAGACTCACCATTAGCTTTCGAGTGGTTGAGCATCCTCTGGGTTTTGGAGCGGGTGCCGTACTTCCCGTGAGTCATCAGGACTGAGCTCCAGCCGTACTGGAGATGTTCAGGGGCTGGGCTCTGAGCCACAGGCAGGCTGAGAGCCTCCTCCTGAGGCTCCTGTTTGAGGGTCTCACCCTCTCGTCCAACCCGCTGGTACACTCGTCCTGTCTTGTCACTCAGCAAGCGCATCATGCCTGTTATCTGCTTCTTTATCTCCATCCCTTCATCACCTAACCAGACTGAGAGACATAGTTAACACACAGAGCCTGCACACAGTCATGAAGTGTGTTATGATGAACGACAGCTACCTTCAGTCTCAGAAGCATCCAGGACATCCCCGTCAGTGCCATTCTGGTCTACATCATCCATTTCATGGCTAAAATCTAAACGAATCACAGCAGAGTTTTTACACCATTATGAGTGTCTTTCTGTCTGTCTATCTATCTATCTATCTATCTATCATCTAGATCATGTCTAGGTCATGTCAGTTTCTCTTATTATTATTACTGTGTTGTGTTTGTTTGTATGATTTATTTCTCCCATACAGATATATACAGCGCTGAGAATAAAGATCACCCAAGACAAAATAAATTATACACCATACTGTTTTATATCAGTTAAGACAATAATTTTTGCTATATTATATACATTATATTATTATAACTTGTATGACTGTGTACATTGCAATATACTAGAATTGACATCAGTCAGATTTCTCACAGTGCATGTTAACATTTGTTAACAAAATAAATAAATAAATAAATAAAGGAAAATAAAAATCATCGAATTGTCTAGAACATAAAACAGTAAAATATCAACAGTACATGAAGAGTATTTTTAACAGCCCTATTCATTTTAAAAGCACAAATATATCATATACTAGCCTCTCAATAGGGATGAGCTGTTAAAATAGTTATAGATGAAGTGACATGTCGTGCTGTCACTCATAACTGCAGATGTGATGAAGTGATGCTGCAGGACCACCTGTAGACTGCGTGACTGTGTGAAGAGCTTCATCACGTTCACGCAGCACACAGACCTGTACTGTATTCCATCACACTTGAAGAAGTGCACAGGGACAGACTTAACGCTTCAGAAGATGACATTGTTTTACTACGAACGCCGCTGACAAACATGTGATTAAACACAACGAACGATCCGAACGATTCGAACAGAACGAAGCGTCCGACATTGTGACGAGGCGAGCAGAACGATACATTGTATCACAGGTGCATTCCAGAGTGCTGACGTAACGCCTCCGATGCGCTCTATTGTCTGCTGTCATCTGTCTGTCTGCTTACCTGCATCATTCACCAGCTTAAAGCTCTGCGATTTCCTGCTCCGCTTCCTCTCCACAAACTCCATTTTAAGGGCAGAGCGGTGAAGAGGCAGAATCCAGCCCAGTTCATCAGCAGCACACAGGCTCTTTAATCACTGACAAACTCATTAATTCCAGCTGATGATGAGTGACGCGAACCTGAGCTTTAATCATAAGCGCGGGTCTCTCTGGACTGATGATGAAGATGATGGTGAGGAGGAGGAGGAGGAGGACGGACAGGACGCGTTTACATTCTCCTGCGGGGCTGCTCGTTTATGATGTAAATAAATAAACCTCTTAATTCTTTCAGAATTCGTCACGTCTATTCCTTTGCGCCACCTGATGGTCGCTAGTATTTGTGGGGCGCAAATACGAGGGTCCAGATTTACATTGGACAGACTGGAGGAAAATGACTCAATAATGGCTTTCTGTTGTCAGCAGGAGAAGAAACTTTCCTGTCAGTTTTGGCAGTAGGTGACTACTTTCACAAAGCAGTAATAGCCTACGTTGAAAGTGTATATATATATATATATATATATATATATATATATATATATATATATATATATATATATATATATATATATATAATCATAAATGTTTAGACTATCTGTGTTTTAATAACGGAGAGCGCGAAGTAAAAGCAGAAAAAAAAATAACATAAAAATTATAATATATATAGACTAAATAAATGAAATAAAATGTATAAATTTAAAATAAATCTGAAATATCATAAAAAGATAAAAAAGGAAAAGTACTGAATGACCGCTGTTCAGTTAACAAGCATTATGGACCAAATAAATAAAAAATAAACACAAAATATTACCTAAAATAAATTAATCAATTAATTTAAATAATATTTCAATGCAACTGATATTCGTACAGTAAAAATAAAACATATGTTTAATATACGAGATGAAGAAGTTTCTTTAAATAGATACAAATACAAACTATATTATTTCTCTTTTTATTTTCTCTTAATTTATATTCCAAATAATACAGAGATTAATTCTGCGATTCCGTGCATTTATCAAACTTTTCCCGGCGGCAGTCTCACGTGTGTCCACTAGATGGCAGTCATGAGTCAGACTGCTCTCAGCAGCCAGACAACTAGAACGAGAAACGGTGAACGAAGGCGTCGGAACTGTTTGATGTTTATGTAATAAAAAACAGGCGCATTTTCTGATAAATAGTTTTTGTTATTTTTTAATTTTGTTATGGACATCCTCAAAGCAGAGATCGCGAGGAAAAGAAAACTCATTGAGGAGAAAGAGCTCATAGATGTGAGCAGCGACTGTTCTAGAATAGCCAACAGGCTAACGTTACTGTTTACACTTTACATCGATGTGTTTCTTACAGCTGTTTTTATGCTTATGCTCTTACTCTTGTTGTTTCTCCAGGACTCAAAGAAGTACTTCAAACGGGCTGATCTCGCGCGTAAGGAAGAGGAGGATTATTACAGGAGATGTGGGTACAAGGTATAAACATTACATCGTGATACACACATGTACTCCCTTAAACACATTCAGCTACCTTCTTACGAGGTTGAACACAGCTGCTCGAAAACAATTGTAATGCGTCTAATAAATGTGTAGACCAGGTGTTATCAATCTTTTAGCTGTAACGGAGCCCCAGTTTCAGATGACACACAGGGACCATCGGCTTGTCTGTCCGTCATCTACTGTGGCTTTAAAAGAAATTAACTGTCCCATTAAAACAGTGTCTTCTGTCCCATACTCACACACTCCTGTCCAAGCTGTAGATGAGTTTGTTTCTTCATCAGAACAGATTTGGAGAAATGTAGCATCACATCACTTGCTCACCAATGGATCATTGGAGTCTGCAGTGAATGGGTGCCGTCAGAAGAGCTGATAGAAACATCACAATCCACACGACTTGAGTGCATTAATTAATGTCCTGTGAAGTGAAAAGCTGTGTCAAGACATTTTTTAACTTCAGACCATTGCTTCTAACTGAAATATGAGTCATCTATATTTTAGACAATACATTTTCATATTTTGTTAAAAATACGAGCTACTTCTGGCCAAAATATTAGTCCATAATCCCAGTTCTTCCAGTGTCCATCCACTGTTGTCCTTTTACTGCAAAATCCAGTGACATGTTTGTTTAGAACTGTTTTAACTTCAAAACAATTCTAAACAAACTTCAACCTTTAAACCGTGCATATTTCTCTCATATTTGACTTTTTCACTGCAGAAAAGCAATATTATGGATTATGGACTCTTATTTTAGCCAGAAGTGACTGTTTAAAGTTAAAACACTTTAATGGAGGATTTGTTTCTTACAAAACGCGCAGCTTTCCACAAGACACTAATCGAATGGACTGGAGTGGTGTGGATTATTGTGATGTTTTTATCAGCTGTTTGGACTCTCATTCTGACGGCACCCATTCACTGCAGAGGATCCACTGGTGAGCAAGTGATGCAATGATAAATTTCTCCAAATCTGTTCTGATGAAGAAACAAACTCCTCTACATCTTGGATGGCCTGAGGGTAAATCTGCAGCATATTTTCAGTTCTGGGTAAACTATTCCTTTCAGAAAGCTCTTTCTCTCTAGTTCTCCTCTCATCCTGGAGTGGTGTCTTCTGTCAGCTGTGAATCTCTTCTCATATTCTCTTTCCTGCTGTCTGTGTGTGTGTTCTGTGAGTGTAGGTTTCTAATGAGCGGCCTGTGAGACAGGTAGGGCTCAGGCAGACAGAATGCATGCTGCCAGACAGATGTTTGACCGGGTTTCAGCATGACAAAGAACATTTGCCTTTGCTCCCAGTGCTGCACAAAGCTGGAGGCAGCACTATCTGAATTTTCAGCCCAGCCGCATAATGATCACAGTAAAATCAGTGCCCTTATGTGACAGAGATGCCCACCCAGGAGCAAAGCACAAGTCGTTTGAATTCTAGATGCCTTGCCTGCCCTCTCATTTGTGCAGTTCTCTTTTGTTGTTTAAGCTTCCTTATTTGGTTTTGATATCGCATGCACTGTATGTTAAATTAAAACCGGTGTCAAGATACAGCATGGCCAGTCAAATGATATATGCAGTTCTTTGCTGTTCACCCATTGCATCTTGGGAGAATTATGTGCGCTCATATTTATATAAGATTAGATGAGAATTTAATCACATTTTAAAAATGCATAGCTGCATGAGTATATAGAGAACTATTTGCTTATTATTTTGCAAGCAGCCCTTCTTAATCCTACAATTATATGCTTTGCAGTGGTATCAGAATAATTTAAGTCATTAAAATATGACTATTTTTTTTTTTTGTGTGTTTTGTCCAAGCTGGACAAGACCGAGGAGGAGGCGCCTTCATCTACATCATCCAATCCTGTGTTAGAACTGGAGCTCACGGAGGAGAAGCTGCCAATGACGCTCTCTCGGCAGGAGGTGGGTCAGCCAATCAGAGCTCACCTGATGAGGTTGCTGAATGAATAATAAATCTTGTGGCTGTGTGCAGGTGATCAGACGTCTGAGGGAACGTGGCGAGCCCATCCGTCTGTTTGGCGAATCCGATTATGATGCTTTCCAGAGACTCCGTAAGATTGAAATTCTAGCACCAGAAGTAAACAAGGTGAGACCACATCTCCTCTCGCCATCTTCACACTCTTGTCATATAGTGTATGTTTACTTACCGGGGGAAAAAAAATAAAAAATTTCCCTGTCAAGATGGACTCATGCTGAATTTGACACAATTGTGTGTAGGGATTGAGGAATGATCTGAAGGCTGCCATGGATAAGATCGATCAGCAGTATCTGAATGAGATTGTCGGTGGAGCAGAGGGCACTGAACTGGACACACAACACGATCTCAAAGTGCATGAAGAAAATACCACCATCGAGGAGCTGGAGGTAAACCCACACACACAGAACCCATAACATTAACTTAAACTACTTAATATCCTCATTTTGAATGTAAGAGCATGTGCAGCCATTTGTAAATGTGCAAGACGTCCAGTTATTTTAGCTGTACCAAACCAGTCTTTTATGCTGCTTGACATTGCAAGCAGATATTTGTTATCATTCTTTTCATTTATTGTAATTAGAGAAACTGAACTAGTTTTACCATTTACTGCATTTTTTCCTTTAGCAGCTAATAAATAATAACTATTGCACATTCACAGAAAACAGATTACTTCCGCATAGCAAAATAATTACAGCACATCAACTCCAGAATCTGTAATGTGCCTGATGAGAAGTACTTCTATCATGGTCCCACTGGATGGCACTGTAGTCTTACATTTAAACCTAATGTTCTTCATAACTGAAAGAACTAGACCAGGGTTTCCAAACTGGGCTTTGTGTTGATGAAATGCTAATAATGAATCGAATCCTAAAAATGTACAAATAAATCATTTTAAAATAAACCACTTAATAAAAGAAATATTTTGTTTACCTGGCGGTATATAATATGACCATTAAGAGAACATTAGAGAACAGTGGATATGAACAATTGCTAAATTATTAAAAGGGGGTCCTTACAAGTAAATCTTTTAGGTTAAAGGGGTTCAGCAGACAAAAACGTTTGGCAAACCCTGAGTTAGACTATCAACAACAGTAACTGCCTGGATGCTAAAGCTCCTATGGCTTAAAATAAATTGTATAATATAACATAAAGATATGTGATGCTCTATAAACATTCATGTTTAATAACCTGTATTAAACAGGCTTTGGGAGCGTCTCTTGGCACTGGTGATGATGTTAGAGACATGGACATCATAAATAAAGTTTTAAGGGTATGTTTTTTTTTTTTTAAGCTGTGATTTAAAAAAATTAAATCCCTTTTGGAGTGTTTAAATCTTGTACTGATTTTATAGTAATGCATTTAGATGATATTCTAATTATTTAAATATTTTAAAATATTAATTAATGATTTAATTAGAATCTGATGCACAATTTAAAGTATAATCATTTTATTTTGTCTGCTTGTATATGTATTTTTAAAGTTAATTATCGAATTAAATTTTTTTTTGTATGCTTGTATTTTTTTACGCATTGTGTTTCAACTTGTATGTAAAGAGAGGTCTTATTTTTAAAGTTTATTTTTATTATTCTAGTTTTTGCTTGGCGTGTGGGCTAAAGATCTAAACAGCCGAGAGGACCATGTGAAGCGTAGTGTCCAGGGCAAACTCGCCAGTGCCACCCAAAAACAGACTGAATCTTATTTGGAGCCTCTGTTCAGAAAACTACGTAAGAAGGTATGCTGTTCTACAGGCTTTTTATACAGTATTATGACTCACAGGCTCACTGTGTCTTCTATATGTAGAACTTGCCAGCAGATATTAAAGAGTCCATCACAGACATCATAAAGTTCATGCTGGAGAGGGAATATGTTAAGGTATGTGGTGTCAAAGTATTAGTGCAATACTTTGACAGTTTGTAATTTGTATATTTGTGAGGAAACCCAACTAACACTCTGTACATACAGGCAAACGATGCTTATCTGCAGATGGCTATAGGAAACGCTCCGTGGCCCATCGGTGTGACCATGGTGGGTATCCACGCTCGTACTGGACGTGAGAAGATCTTCTCCAAACACGTTGCCCATGTGCTCAACGATGAGACCCAGAGGAAATACATTCAGGTCTGAAATGATATTATGAATAGAAGATTGTTATATTACATATATATAGCAGATCAGTGATTGTCTTTTTCGTATTTTCATAGGGGCTGAAAAGATTAATGACAATCTGTCAGAAACATTTCCCGACAGATCCCTCAAAGTGTGTGGAGTATAACGCTCTGTGACGTACAAATCACAGCATTCAAAGTCATGTCATACCGTCATACAATGTACGGCTGTCTCTCATTCTCTTATGTTGTAAATAACTTACTGACTAAATATACACCAATCTTGTGAACATACATGTGGATCTCTACAGTGTTTTTTTTTTTTTTTTAATAAATGTTGATGTTACTGTGGGATACAGGAGTGATCTTTCCATTACATGCACTAATGCTTGATGCACTTGGAGTTTAACATGTCTTTGTTACTGAGCTGAACACTACAGAACGTGTAAATTCATGAACAAGAGATGTAGGCCTGTACCTTTACAGACAGGAAATATTCCTTTTAAGGATGAATGTCATGAAGACTTGCAATTTGAGTCACTATCAAAACAAGTCCAAAAATGCTAAAATCACATCTCATGACTTTATCTGCCCTCCTGAGATGAGTTAAAGGAAGACCTGAGTCACAGGAAGAGTGGCTGACTTCCTCACGCTATGACCAATTCAGATTTAAAAGACAAACAAGCCAACTTTTGATAACTTTGGCCCTTGCATTTATGCTTATTTCAGATCTGGGAAATCAGATTCATTTTAGTGATTCACTTTTCATTGATTGATTCACTTTTGAAGGGTCAGTCTATTTTTTTCTTAAAAATGACAGAACTACAAGGGCATTGATGAAAAGCTAATAATTAAATCATACTGTAAAAATGGAAATTCTGTTTTACAAAAATCAAAATAAAAAACAGGGTAATGGCATATAACTCGCATCTCTCTTAACTAGTCTCTAGAGAAATCATTTAAGATTGTTCACTGGATTTATCCTCTAAATTTATTTTGGTAGGATTTAGCATTTGTTTTTTGGTTAAAAGAACACATGTTGTAATGCTACAAAGAAAAAGTCATATTTTATAATGTTTATTTTAAATTATGGTATATTACAAATGTTATGGTTACACTATTTTAAGGTGTCCTTGTTACAGAGTAATTATATATTTTGAGTACTGAGTAATATTAACTACATGTACTTACTATGTGGTTAGGGGTAGGGTTTTGCTTAGGGTTACTGGCATGTAATTATGCTGTTATTATAATAATAAGTACATGTAAGTAACGTGTAACAATTAGGGACACCTTAAAATAAAGTGTCACCAAAATCATTTATCCACAATTGTAAATGCGCATCACAAAACTTACTTTTACTCATTAAAAATAATAATAATAATTATATATATGGGTCACTACTAACACTAGGATACAACAGAGCAAAAATTACAAAATTACTGCAAAGCCTTAAATCTATTCTTTGATTACGGTGTCATCTGCTAATCAACATACATGATTTCTAAGTAATATTCTTATGTTTATCTCATTCTGTTATCATAATTACCTCTATAAGTTCATTATTTAAAATGTTGCAATATATATTCATAACCTCAGGCTTCATGACCCTAATATTGTCAGAGCTAGAGCAGATCTCTCAGGACTGTGGAGAAACCCCAGACTCCAGCTCCCATCACCCCTTGCTGCAGTTTCCACGGTGATGAAAGAGTTGCGTTCATAAACACACCAATCCCAAACTCCCAGGACACACACGATATACGTCCCTTCCTTCACACAGCATTCCAACACGCGCCCTGTTCTCACGGCTCGTGGGACACACACACATACACACACACACACACACACACACACACACACACACACACACACACACACACACACACACACTTTCACCACATGAGAGAATAACGGCTTCCAGCTGCTGTGGAAAGCTGTAACAGAATAGCTGCTCTGCTCCAGGCCCTGCAGGGTTCATACAGAAACATTATTCTGGAAGAATGGACTTAGCATGCGAGTGTGTGGATATTTATGCATCACATGAATTATTAGCCAGTAACCTATGCTGGAAATTAAAGGCACAATATGTAAGATTTTTTTCAATTAAAATATCCCAAAACCACTAGAACAGTGTTATATATTTTGCTGACATGTGTACTTACATGTTTCGAAGAATGTTAAATCCAGAGAAATAGGACCGTGTCCATATAGTGTCATTGTGTCGCCTCCCAATGGCGTCATACACCTTCGATTTCCGGTTTTGTTTTGTAGAAAACATGGAAACACCAAAGACGCTTTAATATATTGTGCGTTTTAATAGACCAATGACGACCGCACAGAGGTGCAATATTGCAGAACTTTCAAATGTATCTTGTATGATAAAACAGCGCTGCTTCCCCATCTGTTGGGTGGAAGATTCAATTGTTTTGCCCTTAAAATTTCCTGAAAGAATCTGTGTTTCCGATTAATTGTAGGATTCAATTGGTTCAAAATAATTAAAGGTACTGTTGAAGTACATTCGGATGCTGCCAGTGTTTTTGAATGAATCGGTATCGGACTCAATCATAAAAGCAGTTACCACTGATCTATAAAACAATAGAGTACAATACGGTATAGTATACTGTAATAAAGTCACTGATAGATCGTTGGTAGTTACTTGTTTCATTTCTGAACGAATCCATGTTTAGATTTGAATGGATGATTCACTGAATCAGCCAGACAGTCGCCACCTACCGGCGTAATGATGCTACTTGCAGAAAGAATCACTGAAAAACCCTAGTATTTTATTCATTTAAATCTGATTTAAATCAAAGATACATCGTTTTACCATGTTGTGCTGGTTTGGAAAAGGCTTGGTTTCCCTGGACTCGAGTAACAGGTTCAAGTGTCTTACTCAAGGGCACAGTGTTAATGGTTCATGAATCATTTCTTGTGGAGAATGAACCTACCTTCTGGTTTCAAGCCCAGATCTTTCAATACTGCATCCCACCACTCCTTAAACTGATAGCTGTGGTGCTTTCTACAACATCCCCCAGTGTTTATTTTGGCCTACAGTCAGTTGTGAGCCTGCCAAATATGAACAATTCTCCAAAATAACTCCAAATGCCTTGACCCTCCATACTAAGGGTCAGGCTGGTGCCCTATGAAGTCAAGCTTTCATGTTCACTGAACACAACATTCCTCAGGGTTCCTCAAGCCCTTCACACACAGCAGGGGAATGCCATGGATTCAGTGTCCAAAATATTTCATTCAACAAAGCGTCCTCTGAGCTTCAGAGGAAATGGAAGATTTCTATAAACACAGCGTCTCTTGTTGTTCACATTCCAGCTGCAGTAGGTACAATAGACTCAGCTGCTCCAAAACACATATCTCCAGCATCACACTGGCTTGACCGCCAGCACAATAACAGCGGCCACATCTCCAATGTTTGGTTTTCCAGTGTTGTGTTCCTGTTGCAGGGGGAGACCCCAAGCCATTGTCCAAGGCATAAACATCCTCTCACACTTCCTGTGGGGCGATAGCACATTAGTCATATTAGCACAGTATCAAGAAGACTGGAGGGAGTTGATCAGAACCTAAGCAGGCATTGCATAACATATAGAGTCCTGTCTGTTACAGGAAGCAGTCACAGGGACTTACGGGAATTACTTACTGTCTGCAATCAGAGCTAAAAGTAATAGTTCTGTCATCATTTACTCACCCTCATAACATTCCAAACATGATTCTTTTTCTTCCGTGGAACAAAAATGGAAAAATATATTTGGATAATGGAACAATGGAAGCTTAGAAGCACCAAAAAAGGGCAAAATAGCACCACAAGAACAGTCCATACCATTATTATTGTTAACGAAATAAACTTGTCACTCGTGTGCTTTATGTAAAGGTATTCTACAATTTTTGTGTGGAGAACAGATGAAAATTAAATTGGTTGTTTGAGACCCAGTGTTATATGTCACCGACCTCAAACCTGGAGTAACACCTGACAAAATATTTGAGCGTTTGTGAAGGGAACATGATTTATTTATGCTTGTGAAAGGGTTTCTCTGTTTCCATGAGCATCCACACAAGATTCTGACAGTAGGTGTGGAACGAATGAGTAAATGTTCAACAGCTGCAGGAGACTCACACATAAACAAACAGAAATGCATACACGTCCACTGGGAAATTACAGGGTAAAATGCTTTGAGATTAAGTCATCAGCAGGTGTTATTAGAGCTGGAGTGATGGATGAATCATTACTTAATGCCAATGTGATTCTTAAATCCTTTAAATGTTGAACTGTGTGGTGGGTGCTAATGTTTTCATGTCAACATCAAACATTTGTTCTAAAAAATTACAAATTGCCTTCACTGATCAACCATTACTTATTTATCTCTGAATGTAATATTAAAATAAATCAAATCAAATCAAATAAACTATTTTATTAATTACATTATAGAATTATTTTATTCTTTCAATCGTTAGTTGTTGTAAATATGCATGTATATGTAAATGTGGTCAGACAAAAAATAAATAAAAATAAATCAAAATAAAAGTGAATAAAAATTTTTTTTAGGTTATTTTTAAATTTAGGTCCAAAACAGGACATCCAATTTAAGTGACCTTGAATGCAGGATCAAAGCAAATCAATGTTCTTTCTCTTTTCCCCTATTAAAATGATTCATGTTTTCTGTGACACAACATTGACATATATTTGCATATTTCTACAAAGCATTCTGATTTGGCAAATCAAATTTCAGTTTCATGTAATTGGTATTTCAATCAGCGGGTGTGATTGTCAGCTTGACCTGCGGCTGATCTCATTACACATGCGGGGACATAATCCACCAAGGTGACATGCAGAAGAATTTCAATTACATCCGGAGGAAGCAGATCACCTTCATCCACCTGGAGGGGCATGCTGCATTATGAATAATGATAAACATACATTAAAGGTGCTGTATGTAGGATTGACAACGAGTGGTTGAAATAGGTATTGCAGTCCAAATTCAAAATATTGGAGAGAGTTATTTTCACCTGGCCCCTCCTCCTCAGGTTGCCAGATTGACGACGCAAACTGGAACAAGTGCACTTGACAATGAATGAAATGAAATATGCTGTGTTTTCCAACAACTGGCAACCTGGGATGCCAAAATACAATTGGGTAAATTGCCACTGGGCGGGTTTCACAAACCAAAACAACTATAGACATTCTGGGCCGGAACGCACATTTTCAAAGGAGAATAACTGACCGTAGCATTGTTTTTCAGATAAACAAGTATGTTAACTTAGCATGTTTCTTAAATATCTGCAAACATATTATGGTATTTTTATGCTTTAGCAGAGTCAAAATCTTACATACAGCACCTTTAACAATGCATATTCACTCACATGGGAAACAAGAGATCTGAATAATAGCAATAAAGTGATTTCACGCTTCGGTTTAGAGAACATTCAGCAATAATTTATTTCAGAATCTCAAGGACCACCACATTTCTCATCTGGAAAATTCAGTATCAGTTGCCAACAACACAGTTTTTGAAAAATGTTACTATACAAATTCTTAATAGAAAAAAGAATAAATTAACTGTGGAATTTGGTTATATTTAACCCGCCAAACAATTCCACTTAATTTTTTCTACAACACCATTTTATTGTGTCCGGTTATGTCTGGAAATGAACTCATGAAACATGCTCTTTTGTCAAGATGAAGTGTGAAGACAGTTTAGTAACTAACGTCCTTCATTTTGCACGACTGGTATTAAAACTATTGACAACAGTTAGGAAAAGTCTACAGCTAGTAACTGGTCTTCCTGTAGCACCTGAACGTGTTGTTGCTATTTCCCAGCTTAAAGACCCGAAAATAAAACCAATACTGATTTATAAAAATCATTAAACGAATGCTTTTATGATTTCTTTTAAAAGAACCCAATTTCCACAGTCCTGTCTATAAATGTTGATAAATGTGTTAGTTGTTTTTTTTTTAATATAAAAAATTATATTTTTGTTATAGAGTACAGGTAGACGAGAGGAGTGAGCTCACATTGGCCTAAAAGGGTACGAGGTGTGAATGACCTCTAAATGAAGGGCTGTTTTTACACCGGGTTTTAGTTTTAACATCAAGATGCATAACACAGTGTGCTGAGCATGCACAAAAATAATCAACAATCAATTTCAGGGCAGATAAAAACTTCTAGTTTACTTATAGGCCCTTCGTGGAACATGAATCAGATGACTTTAGATTTAATGTCTGGTGATTTGGACCCTTTCGAATACACATTTGTAATGACTGCTTATCTTAACACACAAACTGTTGACTTTTTTGAAGATCTGTCGAATTGTAACGGCAAAGGGTGTGCTTACAGCTACCTGTTTCACGTACAATGTTTCGTATCTCGCAGTGTATAACAAATGTGGTCTTAAGCGTTATGGCTTGATGTTTCCTCGGTCAGACGATCGAGGCGAGGGGCACACGTGGTTTTGGATCTTGTTGTTTGCATGATAAAAGCATGAAACACCCTGTATAATCTGAGCTTGTAGTTTCTTACCAGCTGCTTTTAAAATGAAGCACCTGCTTTAATTGCGTCACATTCTGGAATGCTGTTCTCCTGAATCTTTTAACAGCTCAGGGAAGAGGTAACGTTATTGTCATTGAAATATTGTGTCGGTGTGCCACGTTGTGTTGTGCTCATCTGACTTTTGATGGTTTTATAAATACGAACGTAATGTCATAGTGGTGTTACAGTTAAGTAAAATCCTGGACATTAAAAACAGATAGGTAAAAACAGGAAACCCATAAGGCCAGGAGTGTTTGGAGAAGGTCGATCGTGTGTCTCGTTACTTCACTGATGTCACAACACTATACGTGGGGGTTTGTGACTGTTCATGCAGTGTGGGCATACAGCAGGGCATTGTGGGATGTGCAGTTCAGGCTTAGAGCACCATGGTGGCGAGTTGCCGGTAGCAGCCTGAGTAGCAGTACTTCACAGATCGGTCATTCAAAGCCGAGGGTCATGCTAAAGCCTCTTAGCTAAACGTTTTCAGATTTGTTGTACAGCTATGGCTTCTAAGTTAGCTAATGTTCTGCAAAAATGGACTAGAATCGATGAACTGAGAATGACAAATCAACATTACGCACAAAGACCACAATGTTTTGAATTTCCTCGGAATGACATGTAATCTTGAGTGATATGATATCAGGGCTCATCTTTCAATCCAGAATGACCGAAGAAAGGCTTTTGCCTTTTTTAAATGCTCTATTGTTATTCACAAAGTATCAAAGTTCACACAGTGGGAGGGGCGTATGATGCACTCCGGTCCAATGAGAAGTGGCGTTGTAGGATGAAGGAGGGGCTTGTGGTCAGATACTGTTTTTTTTTTTTTTAACAGAACTGAGAACATAAAGATCTACAAAGATGGTTGATGCCAAAGCAATCCATCGGAATGTTTTTTTGTGCATGAGAGAGAACGACGCCAGCTCTCTGACATCAGTGCAGAGGGACACACACAACAGCAGGGGATGAATGTCTATTTTAGCATGTGTGTGTGCATGAGTGGGGTTCACTTATAGTACAACGCGCAAAAGACATCTCTCTTATGCACACTGATCCAGCGATGGATTAAACACAGAGGGTTTGTGCATACGGAGGAACTGGCTGCCAGCTGACTGGGTCAAAGTTCAAAAGTCAGAGTGGGAGGGTCAGACAAGGTCAAGTTTATTTCATTTAGACTCTTGTATTCCCATAGTTCATAAGAACTGTACCGCCGGATATACAGAGAGACAGAGAGGAAGGAGAGGTCAAGGTGGTACTGGCTCCAGCCATAGGTGTTTTTGGATGAGTTGAGGTCCAGACTGTGGTCAGACCTGCCTTCTGAACACTCTTTTAAAGAGAGAGGGATGAGGGATGACGGTTTAGACGAGCGTTCCCGGCTTTGCCTTCTCGTGCCCGTACCACTGTACATCCACTATCTCAGAGCACAGGGGACTGCTCAGGAAACAACTATCGGAGAATGGCGATCTGCAGATGAGAAGTAGAGGAAAGTGTCAGACACTTTGACATTATAGGTATACTGAACAGGCTGTAACATTTGTGACCTGGACCACAAAACCAGTCATAAGGGTCAATTTTTAGAAATTGAGATTTATACAATAAATAAGCTTTCCGTTGATGTATGATTTGTTTGGTTAGGAAAATATTTGGCCGAGATACAAATATTTGAAAATCTGGAATCTGGGGGTGCAAAAAAAAAATCTAAATATTGAGAATATGATCTTTAAATTTGTCCAAATTAAGTTCTTAGCAATGCATATTACTAATCAAAAATTAAATTTTGATATATTTACGGTAGGAAATTTACAAAATATCTTCATGGAACATGATCTTTACTTAAAAATTTTTGGCATAAAAGAAGCAGTCACAGTGACTTGAGACTGGTTTTGTGGTCCACGGTCACATTTATACTGCGGTTGCTTTATTTATATTTGTGCAGCTATCAGAAGGCCCTTACGGTTAATTTGAACATGCTTTAAGCTATCCTAATACATTTTTACCATGTTTAAATATATTTTGAGGAATTCCACAAATTTCCCCCCAAAATAAGCATAAAAAGTGCAAAAACTTTGTCTGGACCTGGCCAACAGTGGGAACACTGCTTTATATTTCTTGCACATGGAACCAAAGAAACATGGAAATCCCAAACAAGAGGAAAATATTTAATATAAGCAAAATAAATAAATAAATAAATAAATTCAGATTAATAACTTTTGATGTGTAAAACATTAAATTAACTGTATTAAACTGATCATAAAATATTACATTTCATATTTTACATTTACTTTTAATCATTTAATAGATTCATTAAAAAATTATATACACTAGTCAACAATTGAAGTGGATCAAAACCTTTCATCAAAGTTGTCCTAAAACCAAAACGTGTTCTTTTCTTAGGACAACTTTGATGAACTTTTTTGATTCACTTCAAATGTTGACTATTCTCTCTCTCTATATATAAATATCTATGTGTGTGTGTGTGTGTGTGACCTCAGCATTCTGGCCAAATCTGCCCATTAGCCTCTGACCATCATGGCCTCCTAACCATCCCCATATCTGCTGATTGGCTTCATCAATCTGTCTCCTCTCCACCAATAAAGCTGGTGTGTGGTGCGCGTTCTGGCGCACTATGGGTGCCATCACATCATCTACACACTGGTGGTGTATGAGATTTCCCCTCACAATGTAAAGCACTTTTAGTGCTTTATATTGTATATAAAGAAAAATATTGCTTTACTTATATATATAAGTGCTTTACTTACAAGTTAAATTCCAACACAAGAAAATGACAGTCAGAGAGGTGAAGTAGTGAGATACAGAACATGCAGAGAGATAGAGATTGAGAGAGAGTGTACCTCTCTACTGGTCAGTGCTTTGGTGAGAGGGAGAACGGTCTTCAGTAGGAGAACTTTCAGTCGTATCACTGTCCCGAGAAAACACACATACACATTCAGGCAGAGGTGGGTTAGTGAGACACACACAGAGAGAGAGAGAGAGAGAGAGAGAGAGAGAGAGAGAGAGAGAGAGAGAGAGAGAGAGAGAGAGAGAGAGAGGTTAGCGTTTGTGGGTAGCCGTGATCAGTTAATGTAGAGTGAGTTGTGTAATTTTGACACTGGGATAGTTCTGTTACATAGTATTAAAGTGAACAACACAGACAAAGCATTGGTACAGTTAGGTGGACGTTTAAACCAAGAGAATGTGCTCCAAGTCCCAAACTTTGACCAACATCCTCAAATATGTCTGTTCTTTGAAGAAAATACCCACTCACAAACAAAGCTGTGCAATCTACAGGAAAACCAAGTCAATTGTGCAATTTTGGAATAAACCAAGACCAGCACAATGAAACTATGTAGTATATATAAACATTCATGGTCAAAGTTTAGTGCAAGGAAAACCATATCAGCCCAGCCTAAAAAGCATACTCACATCTAGAGTGATGCAAATCACTGACAAATATTGCAAGTGATTTTTTTTTCACACAAATCTATTCACTTTGACTACAAAGCAAACTTAATTATGAGAGAAAAAAAAAAATCTAACATCTAATTTAAAAGGATTTGTCCTTCGGATTAGGCTGAAAAAATTGTCACTCATTTTTTTTTAGAATTATTACATGATTCTGATTGGTAAGTCCATCTAAGAAACTACAGAGATGCAGTACTTTATCTAACAAGCCACTGGAATTCTAGATACTATGTTGTGCTACTGTGAACTAACTACTGATAAGACATAACTAGTTCCTTCTAGACCATCTACATTTCAAGAAAATAATATTGGACTATATATATATATATATATATATATATATATATATATATATAAAGAAATTAGTAAAGTTCTAACTGATTTAGTATCTTACCCGCTCTTCCAGTTGAGTATGTGTTGTGGGCTGCAGGGGGGTGTAGCTGCAGGGTCACTGCAGGGAGTTCCACTCCTCTGACTGTGTGGAGATGCAGCTGAAACACACACAGACTCCACTGTAAGACACTAATGCACACATCTGAACTACAGTCACATATGCTTATACACGTGGTGAACGTGTCGGAGATAAAGCTGACTGCTTACTGCCAACACCCTCTTGAGCTTCTGGAAAAGGTTTGGAGTGATTCTGCCACCCAGTGAGAGGTGATAATCCCCACGATACACACCCACACACTGACCAGACCACCCTGACAGCCTCATATACACACACACACCTCACAGCAATGTACTTAAGTTGACACATAAAATAAGTCTCATTCCACCACTCTTTCTCTCTCTGTCATACACACTAAATCACTGCAGTAGAAAGAATTTATACACAGTAAAGAGAAATGTACAGGCCTTACCTAAAGCACACAGCATATGTGAATGAAATGTGAATGTGAAAATTGGGTTGTGAGGGTTAGAAACACAGTTTGCACTATATGTTATCTATCCACCCATCCATCCATCCATGCAACAAGAAAATTAGCCACAATCAGGAACCATGTTTGCATCTAATTATGATTTTACTCTGACCAAAGTCTTGCAGGTATCCATATCTTTTTGCATCATTTATATTTGATCTATTCACCTGGTGACCCCTTCACTAGTGTCCCTATTCGTCCTCCACGGCCATCTGAAGCATTGGAGCTGGTGTGAGTGACGCGGCTGTGCTCCTTTATCGATCCAGATGAGCGCTGGTACCAGCACCGCAGCTCCTCTGACACTGCTACCCGCCCCCCTCCTCCTCCTCCTTCCCTGCCCAGAGATGGAGTCCTCACAATCTGTGAGCGGGAGGGCGTCAACCTCCCACTGCCACCACCCGCTTCCCCATCCTCCCCAGAGGCCCACCCCTCCTTATAAAGCCCCCCGGCTGTGTATGAGTTGGAGGTCTTGAACTGCGCCTTGACACTGTAATGCCCCTCCTGGTCGTTCTCCAGGCTGCGGACAACCACGGCGCTGGGGCTGCTGCCCTCCGTGTATAGCGGGTACTCTTTGATGCGATACTGCGAGGAGGGTTGGCTCTGGCTGTGGAGGTACACACCCTGGTGGCTACCGCACACCCCTCCGTGGGTGCTCCCATTGCGGGCCGCCAGGTTGGGCATGCTGCCAGAACTGGACGTGCCCAGGTGTCCGGCAGACTTGTGACGTTGTCGCTGCCGCTGTCGGGCTTTGGAGGGCGAGTCCTCAGCCAGTGTACAGTAGTTAGGGTTGGAGGTGGATGAGGGGTAGTAATGTTCTGAACTGGAGTGGCTGGTGCAAGATGAGCAGTCATCGGGGACAACAGAGCCATTGCTTCCTGTCCTCTGTGGTCCTGACAGAAACAGGTCAGAGCTAAGTCCCGCCTCTGTGTCCACTTCCAAGGATAGCAGCTTCCCCTGAGACTCCAAACTGGAACTCCGGCCACGGAATGGCTGAGTTAAACTGAGAAAGAATTGAAAACTTGCCATCACAGGAATAAATCACATTTTAAAATATAAAAAACAGATAACAATATTTCACATATTACTGTTTTTACTAAATTTTTGTTTAAATAAATTAAGCATTGGTGAGCATAAGTGATTTCTTTCAAAAATATTTAAAAATCTTCAAAAAAAAAAAGTATGACTTGTAGTGTATTTTGAAGAAAGATTACAAACACAAATATTTTTCTTTGGAATGAATTAGTTTTTTGATAATAAATAGGGGTAGATTTTGAATTTATGTTGATTTTATGTTTGGTTTTCATTATTATTTTAAATGTATGTAGTTGTAAACAAAAATAAATAAAACATATTATATACATATTAATTATATTATTACATAAAATATGAATGAGTTGAAATATAAATCATTCATATAAAAAAAGAATGAATTCATTTAGCCCTTACAATACAATTTTGTAAATAGTATAAAACTACAGGTGATGTCGACAGCAGAGGACATTTAAGTGTGTGTGTGTTCAGCACCTGGCCGAGTGCACATAGCTCCGTGTTCTCAGGTCAGGGGTGGAGGGCATGCTGGACTGGCTGTTCCAGTGAGGGAGGGAGCGCACAGGGCTGTTCTGGAGAGAGTTGCTACCTCCCGCCTCACAGCTGCCTGTGCTTGGGAACCGCCTGTGACTACTACAGAAAAGAATAAACATAATTCATTTATTTACATGTGCACCACAGTACTCACACCAACATTTTTTTAGACAGGTCTGTACCTGGAGTGTGAGGAGCGTTTCTTCACCCGTTCGTAGGGTTCGTCTAATGAGCTTTCGCTCCACATGCGCGGTTTGATCGGGGACTTGTCATAGTCACTGCGCTGGTAATGCAGGTGTCTCAGTCCATCCAGGGACTGTGGGGGAGGCGGTCGGCTGTGGGACGGGGGTCGGGGAGGGAGACCTTTGTGTGGGGAGGCAGCCGGAGAGAACGTAGGGGTTCCTGTCATCTGGGGGTCATCTGGAGAACAGAGTGGGAGGATATGAGATTAATATATCATTTAATGTTAAGGTCCCCATGAAATCAAAATTCAAGTTTTTTGGGTGTTAGTATCAAACCCGTAAAAGCTTTGTTCGTCTTTTGAACACATTTTAAGATATTTTGGATGAACACAGGGAGGCTTGAGACTGTCCCATAGACTGCCAAATAAAAAACAGTGTCAAGGTTATGAGGCAGTGAGAATACTTTTTGTACACAAAGAAAACAAAAATAACAACTTTATTCAACAATTCCTCTCCTCTGTCTCTCCAAATCAGCATAGCGCCATTTTGGCAATTCTGAGCAGTACACAGGCGGCTTACGATCTTCTGTGTCAGCTGCAGGATATGTTTTTTTTACATGTATTTACACTTTGGTTTGAAAGCAAACAGCACATCGGCGCCGCACGGCTGACACAGAAGAGCGTACGCCGCCTGCGTACTGCTCAGAATTACCAAAATGGAGCTACGCTGATTTGAAGAGACACGGAGGAGAGGAACTGTTGAATAAAGTCTTTAATTTTGTTTTATTCATGTACAAAACGTATTCTCGTTGCTTCATAATGTTATGGTTGAATCACTGATGGCAGATGAACTATTCTGATGATGCTTTTCATACTTTCCTGGACCTTGACACTGTTATTTATTTGGCAGTTTATGGGACAGTCTCAAGCCTCCCGGTTTTCATCCAAAATATCTTACATTGTGTTCTGAAGATGAACGAAGCTTTTACGGGTTTGGAACGACATGGGGGTAAGTGCTTAATGACAAAATTTTCATTTTGGGATGAACCCTTTAAGGTTATCTATAAGGCAGTGTGCTCCAAAACAGTGACAAAATTTGCATTCAGAAGATATAAGCTTGCAGTTCGTCACTTCCTCCAAAACGGTTCAATGATTTTTTTGACGTCACATCGTACTTCCTCTTCTCATCAAATCTTCTGAGCAATCAAATGCTCTCTAGAATCCGAAGCACTTGCCTCCTGCACTATGAATAGACGCTGAAGCCGGCATAAATCAGTCACTTGTTCACAGTGTAGTATTTCCTGTACAGTGAATGGCTCGTAGTGCACAGTGTAGGTGATAGGGAATGATTCAGACAGTGTAAATATGCTTTCAATTGGTGCAAATGAGGTCTGGTGTCACGTTGTTTCACGCGAACTGCAGCAGTGCACACAGTCTGATCCGGACTTTGGCTCCGGTCCAGAGACGCAATCACACGGAGTGGATCATATGTGGCAGTCGGCATATATTAAAAACTTTTACAACTACACAGCATGATTATGACCACTATTTTGTTTTACTAAGAGTTTCATATTGAATCTAGGGTGTAATCAATTAGACTGTGGCTGTTAAATGCAGCTCTAAAAAACTCAAAGGCTCTGGCACGAGCAGATTTAAACAAAACGCTATTGGCTATTTTAAAAAGGGTGCGGGGCTGCTCGATATGTCCCGCCATCTCTTCCTGTTTCAGTTGAAATTACATCACCATATAGGATGCTGCGTGTTTCAAGGCACTTCAGGGGACCCAGGGTTTCCCATACATTGATTTATTTGTGGTAGCCCACCACAATATCCATGTTAACCGCCACAAATAACCACCGCCCCCTGCCATCAGTTCCCGTGTTACACACACGAGCGCGACTTTAGCACTATATTTTGCAACTTTCAGACCCTTTTAGCAACTTTTTTCCATAAAAGGTACATACTGACAAACCTAGCGACTTTTTTGGATAAACATTAGCTATGGTTTTGTTCAGTTGGAAGATTTCACCATTGCTGCCCCACGAGCGCGTGGTCTGACTTCCCCAGCGCAGTGTCGTCTCTCTCTGTGTCTGTTCTGTGCAGTGAGCGGCAGAGAAGCAGCGCATTCAGCTGGCCGTACTGCAGCAGACTCGTCAGTAAATGAGTATAAAACGGCGTTTCCAAGCACCTGTCGCTTACTGACTGTCTGGGCTTATAAACATGAACATAGTTCGTCTGTTAATGTGCAGTTTATTCAGATGCAGGCAGTGCGCTGCATGAGGCAAAAAAAAAGTAATGTAGCCAAACCTACTGCATATAGTCACTATTTAGTGTAACAGTTAGAGGTATGTGGATTTTATCAGACGATGTCGCTCTTATAAATCAGGATTTAAGGAGTAAAGTGAGAGTGACTCCTGGATATTAATAAAATTAAAATGTATTTATATTTGTTTTTATGTATGAAAACAGAAAAAATGTGAACGTCTTTTTTGGGCATTCAGTTGTATACAGTATGTGAAAGTTCAGAGAGTATAACAGATCCGAGGTGCTGAACGCAAACCCGACGTCATGACGTCATAAATATGCTAATTAATGTGACGTCCTCTGCTGCCACAAGTCTCACAAAATTCTGTGGGAAACACTGGGACCTTTAAGATGGTGCATGCATACATGTTTCTTTTACTTTGGGGGACAAAATTGCTGAAAGAAATGATAGAAATTAAGAAAATGAAATTAATGGAAATTAAATAAGAGTCTTGATGTGTATTATCTGACTGGATGAGCCACATTCAACGTTTTTGTAAGAAATATCAATCAGTAAATTAAACATTAATCAGCAAAATGAATGATTAATGAGGCAAATGGCTGTTTTGTATATGTAAACTATATTAATTGCAAAATAATTGTTTATTGCATCTTGATGATATCCAAACACACATTATACCTCACATTTTAAATAGTTCATGAAACATCTTGAGTATTATTTGATTAGATAATTAAAGTTTAAAGTAATTGTAAAAAGTATCAAATTCTATACTAAATATTAATGGGCTAGATGAATGAATATTAATGAGACCAATTTCTGTTTTTTATCTGTAAACTACATTATTTGGCAAAACAATTGTTTAAGCTGGCTTCATTCTTGTTTGCGACAACCACTTTTCACAATCCAATTAATAACATATGGATATAATCAAACCCTGACCAATTTGTTTGTTAATTATTCTGCTTCAGTTTGAAACCAGAATACAGATGTAAAATGGTATTTATGTATAAAAATGGTACAAAACTTACCATCATCCAGCACCAGGGCGTCAGACAGTGAGCTGTCCTCTGAGCCGATATTCGCTTCTGCCGAAGAAAGACAAAGACACTTAAAAGCTAAAACTCACATACAACAACATGTCAAACAAATCTTTGCAACCTGAGCGTGAACACGAGTGCGTTAAATGAATTTTCGCAGCAGAGGTCACACACAGACACATATGTTCACACAGTTTTATAGGTCTATGGGGAGGTGTGATTACTCTTGCTCTCAGCATGAAAGACTTTATAGAGGAAATGCTTAATGAACTCACAGGAGCACTGCAAAAACATCTACAAATACAACGAACAGAATTCCTCACCCTCTATGATTAAAGAGGCACGCTGTGTGGGTTTCTTCCCAGAGCGAACACGGTACTCGTTGATGCCGTTCTCGATGTCTTGCAGCTTCTTCAGAGCATTCAGATATGACGTCTTCCTCTGTTTCTTCAGCTTTTTGCTGCTGATGTGAGGATCGGATGCTAACCGTCGCGCTGCCTCCGTTATCTGGGACTGGATGGCAAATTCCCTTTCCAAACGCTCCAACTCCTCTTCCTAAAAAAACACACAGATGTAAACATACAAAAAATTAGTAAACTGAGCCAAAACAAGAAAAACACACAATCCTTCCCCTCATCATTTGTGAAATTACCAACACACACTGTCAGAATAACAAGACAACTATGGGCGCCAAGTTGTCTAGTTCTTACACACATTGAGATATTGTGAGATATTGTGTCCTCTTATCAATGCATTCGATAAATCACCCAAAATCGACAATCGTCAGTCATGTAAAAACACACATACAAAGATGACATTATGACCTCTTGCATAAATCGACTTTCTTCATTCACACAGCTAAGCTAGTTTTTTGGGTTTTGTAATCCAGCTCCTTTGGCTGACACAACGCATACACTGCACTATCGCCACTTCCTCTGATCCTGCCAGACTGGAGCTATTTATAGACCCCTGCACACATACATGGATATCTAACTGTGGCTTAAAGGGCAATGTATGATGAAACAATTGTGCAGCGTTCGCTGTGGCCAGGGGTTCAGAAGTTTGTACAGTACCAACTATAAATCACACTATAAACAATCACTGACCTCTCCTTTGGGCAGAATCTTCTGCTCGTCCAGTTTGAAGGCGGTGCCGATTTTGCGTCTGACGGTGGGCGGCTCCTCCCCGGGGTCCAGAGGGTACTCTTTTGGAAGTTTTCCTGTCAGCTCCTGAAACACAACACACTATGTTACACTCTTAATCCATCTTTTTGTGTGTGTGTGAATGTGTGAGATTAAGATTCTAGTCCTGATCAACACCTTTGAGAGCAGCAAATCGAGGCTTGACTGTTTGCAACATGATCTTTAGGCATCCTAAGGCATTATTCTGAACAAAAGTGTGCTGCTTTAAATCATAAGTCATGTATCATAGATTTTTTCACTAAATTAAACAGGCTGGGCACATATTTAACAGTAAAACAGGCCAAATGCAAGTTTAAGATACTCATGAACAGATACTGTTTTATTCAAAATACACATCTGTAATGAAATTGGTTTATGTACAAATATATATAAAGGCAATAAAAAGACTATTGTGCCAATGCTAGTAAGATCTATATATTGAATGACAGAAGCTACAAAAGTTTACATTGAATTAAATGCCCATAACAGTTTACTATGTTACCAAAATACCAATAATATCCAGAAAATTTAAATGAATTACCAGCTTGTGAACTGCTTTGAAACAGTAATTGTGTAGAGCACACAACAGCGCAGTGTTTTACTTTGATTGTGCAGTGATCAGTCTTTTGAAGTTTAACAATGACATCAGGGTGTAATGTGATCCCTGTTTTTTCATCAAGAAATTTAAGTCTTCTTAAGTGATATTTCTTTAAGAGATTTTGTTATACCATTAAAGATATTTACATTTAAGACAGACTTTGTACGACCTTATATTTGATCAAATTAAATGTAATTCTTTTTAAAGACACGCGCGAACCATGTATGTTTTAAAACATTCTCTACGCACAAAAAAATTTAATATTCCTTTTTCTGGCAAAACAGCTTCCTATGCAGACTGCAGACAGTAAATAAGCTCAGGTTTTCCAACAAAGCCATAATGCTGAAGTGAGAAGTTGTTTCGATCCTTACCGCTTCTCTGATGCAAATGCTCTTGAGTTCCTCTATTCTCTGTCTCAGAGTCTCCTCCAGAGCTTCCTGTCTGGCCCTCAGAGCCGCCAACATGTCCTTCTTAGCGGTCTGGGAGCTGTCTGACTCTTGAGAGCCTACAAACACACACACACATTCATACAAAAGGTAAGATCAAATCTAGGGTTGACATATGCCACATTTTACCAAATATGTATGTGTGCGTATGACCTAAAGGTCAAAGATCAGAAATGTTTAAAGGTCAAATCAGCACAAGCAGCTCCAGACTTCAGCTTAAACAATCAGACTGACCTTCTCGCTTAGTAAGAGGGTGTGTACTTCATCTCTTTCAATGCTATGAAAGGGGCAAAGTGTGTGTGTGTTTCCGGACAAAATTGAACAAAGGGCCCCAATGGGGCAACATTGTTTAGCAGATACTCCATGTGTATCAGAGCATAAGGCAAAGTTGTGTGTCTGAGATGTTTACGAGGAAGTGAGCTAAATTTTTTGGCAAGATTTGGAAGGATTTCATAACAAGAGAGATACCTTAATATCACTACACAATGCTAAAGACATTAAACCAGTATTTGTTTTCCTGTGTTTAAAATTTTCGAGGCTATGAATGTGTGTTTTCTCACACTGAAACTATGTAGTATCATGAAAGCTTCCTGCATCTCTGGTGCGTTTGGAAGGGGATAATGAGTGTGTGTGGGCAGGCAGCTGTCTGGGAATCAGTGAAGGGGCAACAGTAATAGAGAGAGAATATGACCGGGGTCACTAGCTGTGTCGCTAGTGTCCAGTCAAGCTTTCTATGTGTGTGTGTGTCTTTGGTCTACGGCTGCAGAAAAAGCAATGAAACCTTAAATTTGTCCTGTCACTGTAAATCAATATGGCATGGCATTTGGCCATCTTCTATATTATGACATACACTACCGTTCAAAAGTTTGGGATAAGTAATGCATACATACATTTTTAAAGAAATGAATACTGATATTCAGCAAGGATGCATTACATTGGTCTAAAATGACAGTAAAGACATTTATAACGTTACAAAATAAATGTTGCTCTTTTAAACATTACGACTGTTTTCAAGACAGATGATAAGAAGAAATGTTTCTTGAGCACCGATTCCGCATCTTATAAGGATTTCTGAAGGATCACGTCACACTGTGAGTAATGATGCTGAAAATTCAGCTTTGCCATCACAGGAATAAATTACATTTTAAAATTGAAAAGTTATTTTAAATTGTAATAATATTTCACAGTATTACGGTTTTTACTAAATAAATGCAGCCTTAGTAAAACTTCTTTCAAAAATATAAAAATCTTTGGGACTCCAAACTTTGAATGGTAGTGTATTTTGGACTAAAAAATATTTAGTGGTATTTTAAATATTTTTTCTTGGACACACTAAGACCAAAAGTAAATATTCCAGAAACACTCTGAACATACGAGTGAACCAGAGTGGGAATTCTTGTCTCCCAGTTCCTGTGAGTATGCGTGACAGGAGAATTTAGCTGCAAAGAGCTTTTCCACTTTGCCAAGTTTGGATTTGCTGAGTTGCCAAATAAATCCATCATTTTTGCTTCCCAGTGGAAAGCATTCTGCACGGGGATGTGAAGTGAAAGACGTTAAGAGAAAATTAGTAATGGAGACATACACTTGGGCTGGGTGGGGTTCATGGGAACTCCAGAGGGGCAGAACTGTCCTGTTGTGAACCTATGAAGCAAATCTACTGCAAAGAAAGGTATCACACTACACAACACACAAAAACAGAATAATTCTGCCATTGGAACAGAGCAACATTGTTCTGGAGAACGTCTCTGTGAAAACTCTCTATCCTTTCAGACAATACATATAAAGAGACAGGAGATTAAAATGAGCAAAATGTAATATTGTATTCTACCTTTTTGTTTTCTGCTTACATAACCCAAACTTCATGAGCAGGGAAAAATAATATAAACCAAAAATATTATAGCCTAACATTTACCATACCACCAGTATTACACCAGTATACCACCGGTGGATGAAATTAAGGTCTTACATTATCTCGGTGGGGGGGGGGGGGCTTTTTTAATTAGATAGGACAGTTGAGAGTAGACAGGAAAGTATTGGGTGGAGACAGGGGGGCAGGATCGGCAAAGGACCTAGAAACGAGAATCGATCTCGGGTCGCCGTGAGCACAGTTGTGGTATATGTCGGCGCACTTACCACTAGACAAGACTAAAAAAAGGGAGTTTAATGTCGATGTAAAAGCAAAATTGATTTTGTTTGTTTACTTATAATGCCTTGCCTGGGCTTATTGTGCACAATTCATGCATGCTTTTCAAAAAAAGAAGAAAAAAACCCAACTTCGAAATTACTTCCTTGCTTTGCTTCGGAAGCAACATTCCTTGTCAGATGACATAACTGAGCCTCAACTCTACAGTCCTACTCTACAATTTCTCTCTATGAATAACCAAATTCATTCGGAAATGCTTCAGATCACAGAAGTAAAATGGTTTGCAAATGTGGGTTCCTTTTCATGCTGTGTAACCAATGCAAACAATTCCAAAATGTAGTGTCTGTCCAAGCCTCCACTATGATCTAATCTCTCTTGTGTGGTCAGTGATTAAGAGGCTGAAGACACATGGCTCAGATGAAAAGGAGATCATATGACTGACACCAGAGGAGTCCTGCTACGATGACATACGATGAGACCACGGCAGGAGTCCAAAACCAGCATCAAGACAAGCTACTCTCACTCTCACCTCGTAGAAAATTTACACACATGCCCACACCCCAAAACTCTCAGTGTATGACATCATCATCACCATGAGATCACAAACACTGGATTCACACATATAACAGGACAGAGTGTTTGAAGCCAAGTGCACACTACAAGACCAAAGTGTGTCGGCCTTGTTTTAAGTTCCTTTACAACCGGCCCCACATCATTGCCGACTCACCATTAACACTCTAGTTGCAGATGCAATGGTAAATTTCTACAGAGCCGTAAAGGGACAAGGGAGGAAAAAATATATTTCATTGTTTTTACATCCATGTCACAAAAGTTCTGTGAGCAAAAACAAAGTTTGCTAGGGAAACACAACAGCTTTGCCAAAAAAAAAAAAAAACATGTTAGAAAACATTTGCAAGGGAATAAAAAGTTTCTCTGGGGAACAATTGTTTTGTGAGAGAACACTAAGTTTTTCTCGGGGAATACAAGACTGTTGCAAGAGAATGCAAATGTTTTGCACAAAATCTCTTGGGGGACTGTGAGTGAATGCAAAGTTTCTCGGGGCAACACAATATTGTTGCCCAGTGAACACAAATGTTTGAGCGTAAATGCAAAGTTGGTCAGGGAACAAAAAGCAACTTTTTTAGCAACTTTTTCCCTCATGTCCCCTAAGTAGCTCCAAAAATTTCAAACTATGAACACTTTATATTCGTGTCAGGACGTAATTTCTGAATGATATCTGTAAACAGGAAGAAAGTGATCTTGTACTCACACCTGTTTTGTGTGTTTTTGTGTGCGTGTTCTGACCTGAGGAAAGCAGGCTTCCGCTGCTGCCGCTGATGATTTTGCCTTTGCTGCCCATGTTGGCCAGTTTGGAGGTCTTGAGGGTTCCTGTTTCTGTCAGGTCTATGGCTATCTCATTCAGACTGCGTGCTGCATGGATCTTACTCTGAGAGACAGAGACAGAGAGAGTGAATGTGCTTGCCAGTTGTGTCTTGTGTGTCAGAATTTTCCAAGAGACAAACAAGTGTAACAGAATCCTTGAGCAAAATCAGAGACAGATAGTTATGTGTGTGTGTAAGTGTATGTGGCCGAGAGGATTACAGAGAGATTGTTGTCTAGACGGTGAGACAGTTAGAGGTAGACCACAGAAACACAGAGGAAAGTTGATGTAGTAAGAGTGAGGTTATCAACCAAACACACACACACACACACATTGATACAAGAAACACATTTGAATACGGATCCGAAAACAAAAACACACTTACCTTGCTCTGTTTGCGGTCCAGGTAGAACTGGTGTTGGCTGATGGCCATGGCCCAGATGGATTTGATGAGGGTGGGACAGGCGTACCAGGTGTGCACGGCGATGCCACTGTGACCAAACGTCCTCCGCGTTACCGATGCCCTACAGTTGGAGCAAACACAAACCGACTTTATATTCACTGAATTTTATGACATTGTCAGTGTAGAAACAGATGTCAAAATGTTTATTACTTATATTTTAACAGATGCACACCATCTTTGTGTATTGTCATTTCAATGAATACACAGTCAAAAATGTTACCTCCTCTACACTGGAGGAACCACATCCAAAGACACATAAACAGACATGTGAGCATGTTATGTTGCTTGGCTAGTTAAGCTAATTCTAAGGTAAAGCTTACTGATGCTTTTAAGATTTTAACAGATTTTTTTTGCAAGTTCAACAACATTTCATCTACTTAAATATGAAATATCTTCCAATCACTACCATCCAAAAGTTTGGGATCAGTAAGGTTTTTAATATTTTTGAAAGAAGTCTCTTATGCTCACCTAGGCTGCATTTATACGACAGAAAATACAGTAAAAACAGTAATATTGTGGAATATTGTTATTATAATATAAAGTGACTGTTTTCTTTTTTAATATATTTTAAAATGTAATTTATTCCTTTGATGACAAAGCTGAATTTTCAGCATCATTACTCTCTGTCTTTATTCAAATTTTTGAACAGTTGTATATACTTAGATACTACTTAGAAAAATTCACACACACAAAAAAATACTAAAATGCATGTAAATTCTATTATCTTATATTTTATTAGCCACCAGTATGATATATATTTATGTGGGAGAAATGAAATGTGAACTGGTGTTAGCACATAATACTCCCGACAGCTCTGCAATGTATCGGCTTAACATACCACACACAGCGCAGCCCACAAACACACACACACATCATTACACTGTGGTCAAACCCAGCGCACGTGTGTGTCCTGTGATGGGCTTTATAAAATCCTCCAGGCCTCTCCACTAGAACAAAGATAAACAGCAGACCCTCGTGTTCTGACTCTTATCAAAACTATATTAGCGTATGTGCGTGTGTTGCACTGACTTTAACTGAACGACAGTGAACTTAACAAGAAGGAAAATACATCATAGTCCCTCATGCTGCAAAATAAACAGATTGTTTCATCTTCCTAAACTGTTTTGCTCTCTTTCATGTCTTATTTCCCCAGCCTCCAGCACTTCTGTGAACTCCCTCCGTGTTCTCCTCGTTTCTGGGCTGTCGTGGTGGTTGTTTGAACAGCGTGAATGAGGCGGTTTATCTGTCAGCATCTTAAGGCAGCGTGTGCTGCTGCTTTTGGCAGAGTCTGCTCTTCTAAAGAGACTAACCAGCCCTCGGCACGTACTGATGATGTCATGAGGGCCTGAATAACCCTAAACACATCCTAATACTGACAGAGAGAACATTAGAACAAACTGAAGATCCGAAAAAATATAAGTTTTGACAGAACGAAAGAGAGAACTGAGATCAAACTCAAACAACATCTCAATCTCTACAAATAGACAGACAAAACCAGCAGGCTATGTTTTTGTTCATTTGTAACATCTGTACTTCTGCCCTCTGCTCCACAGGAAGTCAGAGATTTCAATCCAATAACAGATAGCTTAGCTTGTGGACGGAAACCAACCAGATGTAACTAAGAACATTTACCAGTTAAAATGAACAATTTTTCTCTTCAGGAACAGGAGGACACTAAAATGGGTTTTCCTGTCAAAGCCTGATATATTTTCAAGATTAAACAAAACTAAGCTTGTATAACTGATGTGTAGATCTAGATTCCTTCTAAGTAGTTCAAATTATTTCCACACTTTAATCCAAAAAAAATCAAAGGAAAAAAACATACACAGCTGATATCTTTCAAATGTTTCATGAGATCCAAACAAACGTGTCTTTCAAAATGCTGCTGAGATGTTGTGAAAGTGGCGCCCACAACATGTCCTGTTAGTGTATTTGACAAATTGTTTGTAAGCTTATACAGTTCATGACCTGTGAGTGAACATGTGTAGGCTGTAATATAGATTTACCTTCTCGGATCATGGACTTCCACTGAGAACTTCTTCTCCCTGAAGTACAGATTCTCCAACTGTCTCCATTGGAACACCTGTAGAGATGAGAGAACGTTTTTACAACATTCCCAAAACCTCAATCAAACATTCCACGGATGGTGTTCCAACAACTGTAAACTCCTTCCAGATCAAAAAACTTCAGGAAAAAGCTCTAAAAGAAAATCCAGAAGTCAAGTCCAAGCCAAGGTATTTTACTTTTCTGTGCACTTTTGTGCTTATGGTGAGTGTGAGAGAGTAAAATCCTCCTTAAGCACAGGGGAACAATGAGTCCTCCTCTGTATATGCGTAGAAAGAGAGAGACTGTTTGGATCAAGAGCGATGGAGAGAGAGAGAGAGCAAGCAAGAGTAGGAGGAGTCAGCCCCCTTCCAAACCTCTCCTCCCTCTGGGACACACACACTTCCTGTGTGGGCGGGGTTTATGGAGAGTTTAGAGTGATGTGTTTGTGTGTGTGTGTGCTGTAGTAACCTCTCAAAACGCAGTGTTTTGTTAAACTATTTTCTTTTGTTAACATTTTTTCCCTCATTCACTCAAGAAACCTGGTTCTGGTTCTCATTACACACAATCACGCAACGCACACACACACACACACACACACACACACACACACACACGGCTGTCTGCGGTACACACATTGGACTCCTGGAGCCATCAGCTGCACAGACACAAAGAAAACAAAATAAAAATCAAGACTAGCGGAGAAAGTGGTATGAATATATGAAAAATTTGAGTTCCCGCCAAAATCAGTATTGTATCTGTTCGGTATTGAAAATTTTATTTTTATGCAAAATGCGATATCCGCCGTATTATTCTGTCATGTTTTCTCCCTATCTTTCCAAACCATGACAAACTCCAGTCTCTCTTCTCTGTAGAATTCAATACATCCACTCAACCAATCACAGCGTACCTTTCCGTGCACTGAATACAGTAACTGACAAGCTATGCAATATCGCCTTCATAATCACAGATGAATCGCCTTCGATTATGAACTCGATATTGTGTTGCTTGTCAGTGATCTACGGATCTGTGTATTAAATGCCGCTTCATCTGAAAGCACGTGATAGAGATTTACAACTTATCACAGAACCGGCTTTACTGATGAGATGGAATTAATAATTTTGACGGCATTGATGAACCTGTGGTGGTTTCTGCGGCGGGGAAATGTAAGCTATTAATAAGATTAGTATTGACCAAGTTCAGAGGCTTTGTTGTGTATTTTCAACTTTTATATTGATTCAATGGATTTATTGCATTTTGGGGAAAAAATAATCAGTTTTTATAATAAATCTGGATTAGAATTTTTAATGTTACTATAACCTAAAGATGCTATGTGGAAGTTTGAAACAGAAAAAAGTGGTTTTCATTTTGCCACATCAAAACATTTTTACTCAAATTAATCAAAATGGAACCAAACTGTTCATATACCGTACATTTGCTGAAACTGTTGGTTTACTTTAATAATAAAAAAGAGCCTATACACTCTTTCCAAGATATATAAGAGGTATATACAATCTAAACTATCAGTTACATCCATAATTGTTAACAGTCATTAAATGTACTTTGTATATAAGCATTCCTTAGCAAAGACCTTGATGTAAGAAAAAAAGAAGAAAATAATGGAAAAGAGAAATGAAAAAATGATGGAAGAGAGTGGAAAGAGAAGGGGAGGGGGCTGGCTTGAATAGCTTAAGAATTTTAAGAGCCTGGGAAAACAATGGACATATGAAGGAAGAGGGAGGAAAGGAACATAGTTACACACACACACACAAAACTACAGTATTTCCACATACCACTAGGATTGGGAATTAAGAACCGTTTCTTATTCAGAACTGGTTCCATTTTTAAAAATATACTGGTATCAAATGACTTTCACAGCATTCGTTTCCGGTAACGGTCCTTTAACATCTGCAACATTCCACTGATGCAGATAACATATTGCATTAAAATAGTCTTTCTTCATGTCTACTAAATCTACAATTTTAGATAAGATGAGATTGAATCGATGAATTGCAATATAAATCAATGAAATAAGAGAGAAAGACAATTTGATACACAATAATACATAAAGAATCACAAGAAAACGGATTTGACAATTACAATGTGTAAACAAATGGTCTAATGATACATATAACTAAAATAACACATACACATAGTAATAAAAGTAGTAGAAATAAAATTAATAAACAACATTAAAATCTTACTAAAGTTAGTATCGTTTTGTTTTAGGGGTGCACGATAAATATTGGCCGACAATTAATGCGCATCTTGTCAGTAATGCCGGTTCTCTAATCAGTGGTAAATTCCATCACTTGTGTGATTTCACATAGAGCAGCGGTTACTACACAGAGCTGTTGTTAACTGACAAGCTGTGCAAATCCACGCTGATAATGAACATATTGGCCGATATTTATCATGCACCCCTATTTTGTTTAGTATATTGTTCCTTTGAAGTACTGAATGAATCATTAATTCAATTCAAATTTATTAATTAATATAAAACAGAGGGACATTAAATCATTTAGTGGAAATGGAAGCAGAATAGTTAAATTCCTTGTGTTTTCCGTCCCAAGATATCATAGACACAGTGCCACTGAACAGCACAGAGATTTTAATGGTGTGAATGTTTCTTGGTGTTTATGAGAGGCTTTGATGGTCTCATGGGACCAAGAACAAACTTGACCCTTAACACTTTCAAAACAACTTTCATTATGGAGATACAAATCTCTCTCTCCTTAAGAGAGAGGGAGGGAGAGGAAAAAGAAAGTGAGGGAGGCTACAATGTTCCATGACATCTAAACACTCTGTAGCATGGTGCAGTTATAAGAGCCAATGAGGCATGGAGCATTAACCACACCAGAGTATTTTGGGCACAGTGAGGTGGAACTGGGGACTTCAGTTATTGTTCTGAATTGAGACAATCTCAGCTAAAAGTGTGTGTGATTTTGGGGCGTGCAGTCACGAGAGGTTGTAAGAGAGAAAAGGCATTTCAAAGGGGGCCCATGTGCCCAGTGATGTGCTGAATCCTGGTTAGTTCCAGCACATATTTCATTGACAGCTGAACCATGTTCTAGTCCTCATGTTGTTTGGTTATTTAGATCTGTGGAAACAGGGTTAAATCTTGTTCTGGACTTCAAAGGATTTTAATGAAGGCTCACAGCCATGGTGATGGGGTCCAGAGATTGGCTATGCCTGTGTCTGAAAACCACACCTCTGTTCTTATGCAGTTGATTCCAGTAAAGTTTAGCATGTAGTTCAACTAAAAACTCAGCAACAAAAGCATGCAAGCACAACACATACACAAATGTTGAGTGTATAGTCTATTTTTATTTAGATGGTCCCTTTTTCCTTTTTTTTTATTTTTGATTTGCACTACCATTTTTTTTTTTTTTTTTTTTTTTTTTAAAGGGGTCCTATTATGCTTTTTCAGTTTTTGAACTTTAGTCAGTGTGTATGTTTGGGCATAAAAAAGATCTACGAAGTTACAAATCTGAAAGTCCACTCCAAAGGGTGATATTTAGTTTTTAAAAAATCCCTTTTCAACAACTACAACGAATGGCTCGTTTGGACTACAGCATTGTTTTTGTGATGTCACAAAGCGTCCCATTAGAATATCATTGAAATAAATCCTGCCTATGGAAATTTGAATGGTTGGGGGGTGAGGAGGGGCGAGGTTGTGGTTAGAACGCTTGATTGAGTGCATCAGACAAGACGATGATGAAGAAGTGCTGCTTTAGCGTCAAGTTTTCGCAAGTTATTACACATGCACCTGAATAATTATGTATGTAAATATGCATGTTACAATTATAATTTTTATATATTATACAATTATAGTTTTTATAAATTGGTGACAGTACAATACTGGACAATGATTTAATCTGCAGAATTTACACTTCAATTATGAGACTATAGTGTTTCTCATATATTAATTTATTTGTGGCACCCGCCACAAATAGATTTTCCAAAAGGCTTTGCCTTTGTTGAATAAACACTAAACACACAATTAACACTGATTATGATGGGTTCTATTGTATTTCTGCTCATGTCCAGTGTAGACACCCAGTTAGGCAATATGATGTGACCGATGGGATAAGCATGAGTTCTGGGCTGCAGCGTGGCCGGTATAAACACAAGCACTGACTGAGTGGCTGTGATCAGCTCCAGTGGCTGTGGAGCCATATGCGCCGCAGACGCATGCAGATATGCACAGATTAGCTCTAACGTCACTGAATCTGCCTTTAAAAATTAACCATCCATTCATCAAATCATCATGCAAAACTAAGAATTAGAATCATTGTAATGTGATGATCAAATATAGGTGTGATAGGTGGCGGGCGGATAATTTATTTGAAGTAACGGACTCGGGTGAAGTTTGAGCCAATCCGCGCATCTCCACACTGACCTGAGTCGCCAGTAGCAAACAATGGAGCGCACTCTGCTGGACAAACTAAGTAATTACACAGTTTAGAAGCATTTCATCTGCGTTATACGTTCTATAAAATTTCATATCGGTGGCATATTCGCCAATACCGATATAACAGCGACAGTCTCATATCACCCGATAATATTGGCAAAACAATGTATTGGTCGGGCTCTAAAATAAATAAATAAAATCTTTCAGTGCATTATGGGATTGCCTAATCTGCCAACAATACATGAAATGCTGCATTTGCTTTAGACTGAAATTAGCATAATTTTGTTTTCTGCTATTAGAAACTTTTTTTAATTTACTTTTAATTTGAGACCATGATGCCTTATAATCTTGCCTTTACAGACAGTTAATCAGGTTTTAGAAGAGCTAACCACTTATTAAAACAAATTCCTATCTAGAGTTCAAGCACAAAGCTAAAGAACACTAAAGACCAAAACCTGCTTATTTAGAAAATTTCTACATAAGGGAGTTTAGATTTTAAGGAGTCTCAGAATAAATGTCATTTCGTCACTATGACTATTCACTGCAGTTGCTTTTATTATAACGCACAACGCCCACACTGCAAGTCTGTCTGTACATAGAATAATACAACAACCCCCCACCCCTTTCTCTCACAAAAACACGTACAGGAAGACTATGAGTGTGGCATGGTATTTACTTAGCCGGAGCTATAGCTTGGCTTATGAGAAAAGACAGGGCATTGGAAAGGTCAAAGGTCACAAGCAGCAGACAGGAGGAAAACAATCACCGGTGACTCAAAGGGCTGCAATCCCATGATTCATAGCTATAATGTCACATCTGGCTAGAAGGTCAGCTATACATTTTTTTTTTAGATTGGCTATGCTGTTTGTATGTTTTACAAGGCAAGAATTTTACAGTTAGTAGAGCTAATGAGTTGATCCAAACCAATCAGAAACAGCCGCAAACATGCCAGTTTTTGGGGAGTGGTCCCGCATTCGTCAGACGCACTAATGTTTCCAGTATGTTTTGTGTTGTCAGGGCGACAGTAATCCTGCGGGTGTCTGCTGCTGGGTTTCCTGTTGTGGGTTTTGGAGTCAGCGAGGCTGCGGAGGGAGTTTAGGTAGAGGACAATAGCTCTTGAGAAACACATGCACCCCAATTCATGATGAAACCACAAATGTACTCGTCACACCTCTGTGAAACTTTACACACACACTTGGGCACAAATGCTCTGTGGTTTCTCATTAGGAGAGGGTTTAAATTAGTTTGAAACTCATTAAACAAACCCAACCACTAACTCACCGAGTCTGCAACTTTTAGTGTGTGGCATATTTAACAGTATATCCCACAGTCTCTCACACACACTGCCTACAGATGGAGAACAGCCACAAACCATTAGTGCATGTGAGCTTATCATCAAAACATTAAACGTGCATATGTGATGAAGGCAAACTGTGTAATGAGAACATTAGTGGCAATGGCCCATCTGAAATGCAGATCAGTGGAAAGTTGCAGCCTGGCATTTGAACGCAGGGCTAGATGTCTGATTGTTCTTTGTGATTAAAATAATAGTTCACACAAGACTGTACATATTATCATCATTTACTCACTCCTATGCCATTTCTTATTACCATTAAAAAATGTTTCCCTCTATACAATGAAAGTCAGTGGGGTCCAATGTTGTTGCACTGTATCATCAAAAATAGTTTAAACATTCTTTAAACGACATTATTTTGCATTCTGCAGTAGAAAAAGAAGTATTACAGGTTTGGATCATCAGGGTGAGAAAATGATGTTCATTTTTGGTTGAACTATCCCTTTAAATTGTCATCTAGGTTTAGGTGGATTTGTAAGTAGAGCTATAATTTTGTTTAGTTTGCATCTGTGGCGTATTTGCAGACGCATCTGTTCTTCTCGCTGGTTTCTCTTCCCTCCATTCTGAGCTGCTCTTTGCTGCGTCGTTTCATTTCAACTCTCGTTTTCTGTAACAGATCCTTCTCTGTAAATAGGCCTGAGTTTGGCTTTTCGCTTGGCTGGATGTTCTCCTTTGAACACTATTTTTAGCTTGCGGTTTTGGGAAAGGTTTTTCTGTTCCTCACCACAGCCTGAGGTTTTTGCCTGTCCTTTGGAGAGAACTTAAACACGGGTATGCGCTGTGAGAATGGAAAACCAAAGCCAGCAGGACACACACCTGAAGTAAAGTCATTCCGACAGCAAGTATTTTTTCTGACTGAGACAGATTTGTAGCATTTCAGTTACCTGGTGTCACTGATCATCTGTCTGGAAGTTTGAGAGTCTCTGTCTAAAGTTACAAAAAAGGGCTATGGGGTCAGACCGCCAGAGGTCATGACCTATCTGAGGTCACCACACCCAAGTGTCAGACGGTCAGACTTCTCTTGGCTGACGTCATGAGGTTAAGCAAAGGTGACCAGGTGATGAACACATATTCATACATATGCACAAACACAGCTCAAGCTAAGTTTCAAAATACAGCATAAGGAAACTGCTTACATCCACTGGATTTTCTGCAAAGCAGAAAGTTTTAAAGGAGAAGTGGGATTTGTTTCCCTCCCTCATTAAGAAACAAAGAGCTTTTCTTGAAAAGCACTGTCATAAACTACATTTTAAGAAGTGACTGGTTCTGGGTGGTTGCCTAAGTCAAAAAAAAGTCTAATTTGTCCATTTTAACACCTGACAAGTAAGTCTGACCACTCAGAAAAGTAATGGCACACCTCTTCTCAACAAGTGGAATGATTTAAGGTCTCGTTTCACTTGTTCCACTTGTGAGGGATGAATTTTGCCAAGCACTACTAATTACCATCAGGGAGGTAAAACTATTATGGGATGACCAAGATGAAGAGATGTGAAGGGAGGACAAAAAGAAGTCAAACTGTAGTAAGTCCACAGAGGAAAGACAGTCTTACCTTTCTTGGTTTGACTTTGTCCTGGTAGTCATATTGAAAAATGCCTTTATAACTCAAACCCAGCCACCACGGGATACCCTGCTTATCCTGAGAGAGAGTAAGAGTGAGAAAAAAAATAAGAGCGTTAATGTGCACACAGACACATGCCGATAAACAGAGAAGTGTCAGCTCATGGTTGATGAGAGCACGATTATATTAAATACACTGAGTCTTAAGCATCCTTTGACGCTTAAGTCAAGCGCTGATACTATAGGTCGTGAGAATGTGTGTGTGTGGACTGACGGCTGTGATTATAAATTTTCCCTGCGAGCACACTGACCCACCTTAACAGCATAATAATGCACTCCATATGTGGGTAACGACTCCACTATACTCATATAGCTGTGAGAGAGAAGAAAGAAGAAATCATTGACAGTATGTTATGGATGTTACATATGCAGACAATTTACAATAGCAGTGAACACATGGGAGTGGATCTCGGAAGTAGGATGCATGCAAAGGATTTGGATACTTTAGGCACACTTAGAATTTTACACTTTTCAAGCAAAATGTTTCCCTAAAAGACGTTTTAATATAATACAAGCATAAAAGAACACATATTGTGTTCAAAATTAAAAGTATAGTTCACTCAAAACTAAAAAAATTGCTTTCTTCTGTGGAACACAAAAAATAACACTAATAAAAGTCAATGGAGCCAAAAGCTTAAAATCTCATTGGTTCTTGCACGGCATGTGACCATATGTGATGTTGTTTAAGGTTTGTGTTGCGATTGACTCCACCAATTCATAATATGGACAAAAAACAGCTAAAATAACTCATATTTTCCTTTTCGTTCTGCAGATGTTGTTTTTGGAATGATGTGAGGTTGACAAAATTATGACAAGTTTCATTTTTGGGTGAAGATAAAATGCATATGGACACTTTTTGTTCATCAAATTTAAAGGAACATTTTGGTCAAGACAATATTCTTTCTTACTTGACGATAGCCTGGCCTCTCGACTGTCCACTTAGCTTCTTATAGTGCTCAATGACCCGGTCCTCACTGCAACACAACACACACAGATTAGCGGGGACAGATGACAATGTTCATGAGAACGTGGCTGTCAGCCTATTTCAATTCCGCAGGAACACGAAACAGACAAGAGTGAAAGCTTACAGATGTACAGAGACGCAGCCAATGAAATACAACACCATGAAGGAGATAAGTTCATACTTAGAACAGGAAGTACACCGGCCTGCTCAATATGAGTGTGTGAGTGAGAGTGTCTTAGAACGGCAGCATCTGTGAAACACTTCATTCGCATCAAATAGAATTCGGGGAAAATTAGGTTAGAGAATTATTCTGGGGAATCCTTTCCCATGGTGCTCAGAGAACACAGAGCAGATACATCTCGTTAATACCTCTATTATCAGCTGACAGCTGTGTGTGAAAGTGTGTGTGTCTCACCAGTATGCGAGTGAAGGGTGTTCCTTCAGTGCTTGTGTAGGCAGTGCTGGCAGTTTCTTCAGATCAGCCCTAGTAGCATCATTACTGTAAAAATAACACAAAACACTCAGTAATAGAAGCACCTAACAGAGCGAAAAAATAAATCAGTCGACACAGAAAGGAAAATTAATTAAAATAAAATATTTTAATTATTATTATTGTAATAATTGCAATTGTAATAATATTTGTGCAAATTATAATAATTTTCACATTCTTAAACATAAAAATGATTTTGCATTTGCAACCAGTTTATGTAAAGATGGCAATTTGACTTATGACAATCAGATCAGCTAATAAATCAAGATGGAAATGTTAAAATCACAACTGATGTTGCTTCCAGTTCATTCCTGAAATGAATGAACAGTAGATTGCATTGTGGGATATATTATCCTTCACAATTTGCTCAGGTTGTATAATGCACATTTTAGCAAACTCTGTGACTATCAGGGCATTCCACATTCCACAATTTTCACACTACATATAAAACACATACTGCAAAAATTAGGGCAGTATGGTAGTGTGTCATTCCAAACACAAAGCCATGGAGAGGTTAATAGGAAGTGTAAGAGGTAGAGGAAATTGAGTCGAAGAAAACAGAGTGACAGAATAAAGCTGGAAGGATGCACATGTGACAGATTTGTAGCTGAGATACTGTGTGTAGAACGTGTTTGTGTAAGTGTGTGTGAGATGGAGAGAGCCAGGGGTTAGTGTGTGTAATTTAACACTGTTTATCCTCTGCATTCCATTTCCTCCCCTCTGTCTCCGTTCCCAGGGTTCACACCCCCATATCTCTCTCTTTCTCTCTCTCTCCATCTCTCTTGAATCGTGTGCATGTGCTTATGTGGGAAGCAGAGTTTGATATACAACACAAATTGGATCTGCTTTCACTCTGCAGTGACACACTGATAGAGACTTTGATAGTGTGTGAGTGTAAAAGAGGTCACTGGAAGGTGATTCGTTCATTCAAACAGCCTCTTACCTCGTGAAGTCTCCTTTAGCTTCCTGTGGGAGAAAAAAAAGACATATTTTAGTAACAATAATGAGTGTTTGATGGTAGACCAGAACGCTTGGAAAGATCATATCCTCTGATACACAGAACGGTGCATGTGTGTCTCAGCAGGGGATGTAGATGCAGCCATCTGGACTGAATCCTCCAAAAGGTCAATCACACAAAACATACCTGATACTACACCTAGATCACACATACACAGAGTCATAAAGAAAACCCATATTTCTCCAAACTATTTCCTTCATAAGGATAACTTATCAGTACAAAGGAAACATCCTGTTTTAGATTTAAAATAAAGCACCGTGTCAGGCTGAAATACTGTAGTGACCTGAATATGACTCTAAAACGCTTACACAAGTGTATTTGAGATTTTTTTTGACAACTTTATGAAAGTTCATAGCACGGTTTATGAAGGTCCACAAAATGATAAACAGCCCGACGTGAACTTACCTGTAAGATATAAGAGGCCAGTTCAAACACCACCTCGCTGTCCACCTCTATGAGCTCCTGAAGACAGACAGAGAGAAAGAGACCCTTAAGTTCAGGATCACAGCAGACAGGACATCTTCATCAATCTGTCTCTTATCTTATCTCTCTCTTTTTTAATGACCTGATCTGCTGACTTATCACTGAAGGGTCTATCTAAATCACTTCAGCTATTTCCTGTGTAATCAATAGCAGGACAAAGCCACATACACACACATGGGTTTTATGTGATTGGGTTTTTAAAGTGTAGGGGGTCTTAATTACTTCAATGACCAAGTCAAACAGAGTGATTCATTACCTTTGCTGAACACAAGAATTTCAGGAATGTCACACATAAGAGTATTGGCAAGTTTTAGAAAGCTGACTCTAGAGTAAAGTGTGAGCAATGAGATCATGGTGGGAATCCTTGGTATGTGATCAGTGACACACACATTCACAAATACAGAATGTTTATGGAAGTATTAAGCACTTAAAAAAAAAAAAAAAACAGCTATTGCAAATATTTAATTATATTTTTATTATATTTATTATATATAAATGCTACCATTCAACAGTTTTTGGTTCAAAAGACTGCATTTATTTAATAAAAAATACAATGATACTGTAAAGTGTTATTTTAATTTAAAATAAAAGGTTTCTTTTTAAATATTTTTTAAATGCAATTTATTCCTGTGACGCAAAGCTGAATTTTTAGCAGCCATTACTCCAGTTCTTTAGAAATCATACTAATAAGTTGCTGCTCAAGAAACATTTCTTATTACTATCAATATTGAAAACTGTTGTGCTGCTTATATTTTTGTGGAAACCATTTTTTTAAAGAAGCATTTATTTGAAATTGAAATCTTTTGTAACAATGTTTAAGTCTTTATGGTTTACTTCTGATCGGTTCAAGCCATTATTGGTGAATAAAATAAAAAAAAGATTTTTTAATACCTTAATGATCCCAGACTTTTGAATTACAGTGTATATATGTATAATAAACATAATACATGTTAATATATGTGCTAGTAAAGAGCTTGGTACTTCTTACAGTACCATACGTCAATCAGCGTTGCCATGATGTCATTTTCCAGAGAAATCTGTAACGTGGCATTAATGGCTAAGGTGCTCCAAGGACATAGATGGAATTAACAAATGGATGTAAAGGGGCATTAGTTAATACTGCCCTCTAGTGATAGAACAGTGACAACACTTTACCTTATAGATGCAGGACTTTGCATTGAGGAAGAACAGCTCTATTGTTGCATTGTCCTTAAGGTAAGAGATACTTTCTATGTAGAACCTGTAAAAGAGAAAATAATATGCAAATAAGAATATGGCTAAGTTTTAAAACATTACAGTTACTTTAGGGGTGTGCGATATGGCTGTACTGCTCAGACAACTTGCAAAATAGTAAAACCAACATGACAAAGAATCATGATAAAATCAAGAAATAAAATCGAAAAAATCGTTTCCTGAAAAAAAAAAAAAATTGTTCAGTGTGAGCAACCAATTCTGATTCCTTCTTAGAAGTTTCATTCAGACTGTTTGAATGAACTCACTGAAAGAAACAAATGTATTATATACACAGACCTAAAGACCAATCACTAGAGGGCATCATAAACACTGCTATATCCTCTTGCTGTCTCCATCCCTCTCAAAACCCACAAAAAGAAAACAATTTCCACTGTGAAAGCTTCATTTAGCAGTCAGATTAGAGTTAGCGGGAACTACAACAACAAACAAACACATAAATAAGTAACTGTCTCAAAATCAGCATAAATAAATAAGCGCTCTCAGCATGACATCTTTCATTTGAGCTGAAGCTGTGACATTCACACATGGACAGTTACACAGACATACACATGCATAGATATATACGTAGAGATGCAAACTGATAATATGACCTTGAACATACACAGAAATTAAAACGAACCGAACCCTATGACACATGATATATGAAGACACATGCTTTGAATCCATGGCTGACTGTTTAAAGGAGCGAGAGGAATGAGAGAGACAGAAAACGAGTGAAAGTGAGAGAGATTAAAGTGATTAAAACTGTATTGACAGCTGGTTTAATTTGAGATGTGAGTGAGACAGTCTTACATCAAAGACTTTAGCTCACTCCAATCAATAGCCCAATCACGAGCAGAAAGGACAACACACACACACACTGATGCACACAGGACATCATGCATGCATTAAAACTGGGCCTCTGCTCCAATTTAAACTGCACTGACATGCAATAGCTCAAGCAAAAGACATGCAACTCCGCACGCAGCTATCAGAGCAAAATGCACACTTAAATGTGTCTGTGCGTGACCCTGAAAAGTTATGCAAGAGGAATAGACTGAAGGAAAGAAAAGTAATTCATGTGTGTCCCAACAAATGGGTGAAATGCTGGGCTATTTTAACACTGAGCTTGACAGCAATAAACCAGCATCCACCCACAGCGAGCGTGGTGATGTACGACTGTGTGCTGATTGTGACTTGTGCAGTAAAATACTGCGAGGAAGCACACAAATGTGCCTGCTTTAACTCTCTCGCACACATAGACACATACAAACACACAAGAGCAATAAATATACTGGCTGCTCTTTGTATTGGTTATATTTCGAAGCAGATGCAATTAAAAAAATCTAAACGAATCAACCCGCCCAGCAGATATGTGCTCATGCTCTGAAATTCCAACAGTCTGATTAACACTCTGCTGTTGCCATGGTGCTCAAATTGCTGGGGATGTTAATGACAGGAATGGTGGATTCTGATTGGATGTGTTTCTGGTAACTGCCAGTAAACTGGGGTTTACTGACCCTGCTAATTTGAAACAATAAACAAACACGTACACAAATCCCCCAACACAAAAACACTCTGATCGAAGTGTTGATGCTAATTCATTCTGGAGGTGTTAAGTGTTTTCTTTTTTAATATTCAGCTGGGATTTCTTAATGTAATATGGACGTTTCTCTTTTATTCTCTCTGTAGATAAACATATTATAATTTTTTTTATATTATATATTATTTGTATTAGTAATAAATAAAATAATAATAATAAAATTTATGTAATATGTTTTATATGTGTAGTTTATTATATATTTCTATTATTCATGTTATTAATAATAAGTCAAATAATAGATATGTATGTGTATACATATAAACGTTTATTGTGGTTTTGTTGCAGCTGTACTTACCTAACGCAGAAGTAAAGCACAATGGGTCCAGATTTCTTAGGAAACTCATGTTCCAGAACACGACGATCTAACTGCAACCAGCTGAAATGACCCCTGAAACACAGCCCAAGAGAAATGACTGATAGCATCTGTAACAGCAACCGGAAATGTCTTGCAACATCTTACAATGTCTCATTCATAGTGCCACATAACGTCATAAAACATCATGCGAAAAAAATGAGCCCCAAGCGGGCTGTTTTATGTTCAAGATGTCATCGCATGTGCATTTTTATGCATAATTTAGCCAGTGATGACAAAAGACACTCAAAAGCACTCAGGAAACTATTGTATTGGTATTATATATATATTGGTATATTGATATATAAATTTTAACAGGTAATAAATTATAAACAGGTAATTATAATTATAAATCCAAAAGTAGATTCTACTCAGTACACTACAGTATATTATCTACTTATGTATATTTTATAAAATAATAAAAAAAGATCCAATAATATATTAATAAATTATATAAATATTTAAATATACACACAGATATAAGTATTTAATGAATTACGTAAATATTTATACAATTTATTTACATATTATTTAGATTTTTTAAAGAACATGAGTAAAATTATAGTGCTCTGGGTGGAACCATATTAATACAGATGGCTGTAACACTGACAAGCAACAACCCAATGTGTTTTAAATTGTGTTTGTATAGGGAAATGATTGTGCCTCTGTAACTAACACTGTGTGCATGTTTCTGACAGAAATGCATTTGTCCATTTGCATGTTGTCCTTGGCGAATGCAAACTGTCAACCCCTTGTTGGGAAGGATGTACAGTGGGGCGGATCAAAGGTCACCAGACAACATTTCAAAATCTTTGGGAACTACAAATAACACATTCCCCCAAGCACACCAGCAGTGAGAACAGACGGAATGCTTCTCTTGAGTGAGTGTGAGGGAGTGTGTGCGTGCCTTAAAGAAATCATGCGAAGATACAACTAACAAATGTCACACAGCGGTAGGTCACACTGTGTAGGATGAATGGAAGAGCTGGTTGTCACAGAAAGTGAAGAGAGGAGAAACAGTGAAACCAATCATTTCCTTGTGGAATTATCACAGCATTTTCACTCATCCAGTCCTGGCACAGTCAGAGAGCTGAACTGTTCATGATTACACCTTTTCTCATAGGTTAGAGGCAGATGTAATATCTAATAGGATGTCTTGGGTATACGTACGTCTCATCTACATAAGAGATTCCAAAATATTCCTTCTCCTTCAGGTTGAAATGGGATGCCACCAGGTCTAGAAGATCCTTCGCCATTAACTTGGGCTGAGAGAGACAGAAAAAAAAACAGGTTTCATCACAAAATAGATCTTTAGGTTTAGAATGTACACACTACACACACAGACAAATACACCCAGATACACACACACACACAAGGTCAGCGAGTTGGTAGGCTGTGAGCGTTGTGTTCTGATGAGTATTGATGCACTGCAGTGACTCTGCAATTTCATGCCGACTCTGTCTGTCTGCAGTCTGTGTGTGCTGCATCTCGAACAGAGCTTGATATGCTGCACAAACTATATCTGAAATATGCTCATAAAACTGAAATATTTCCTTTTAAGAAGGATCAGTCATTATTTTTAATAATACAAAGACATACAGAGTTTTTGACCAAACAGCACTGACACACACCCAGAACAATCTGCACAACTGAGAGACACACACCAGTTGTCACACTGTCTCTGCTTCTGCAAGCTCGGGGCTTTCCCTGTGTGTGTGAGTGTAAAGTGTATTAGAGCCAGTGTGTGGTAAACCATGGGTGTGTCACTGGCTTTGAGCATATAGACTGAAATCACTGGTGTCCTGGGACATCTGTGTACAGCTTACCAACCTACCAATATATCCACACACAACCATTAATGAGTAGAAAACATTTAACTTCCCTTGACTCCTTGACATCTATGTCATATTCACAAAATATTACTGTTAATGTTTTTGAAAGAAGATTCTTATGCTCACCAAGGCTACAGTATATTTGAAAATGTATTTTATTCCTCTGATGCCAAAGCTAAGTTTTCAACAGTCATTACTCAAGTGTTCAGTGTCACATGATCCTTCAGAAATCATTCTAATAATAATAAGAAACAGATCTAAACTTGGACAGTAGTGTATGTTGGGGTGTGTATGCATGAATATGTTTTTTATAATGCTCTGGCAGTTTTTGTATAGTTTTTCATAAGGTTTATCTGTATTTATGTGTGGACACTTATTATTTACAAAATTATATGATAATGAAGTACTGAACGAAAGCACTGAAAAGATCAAAATAGTTAAATCAATTTAAACAAGATGTGAACTCGATATACACATGCAATTAAAACACTTTAATTACTGTTTCGGTTTCAACACAGACCATTTTGAATTAAGAACACACATAAATACAGACACACACCCACATACAGCAACAGCACTCTTTATAAGAGAGCCAACCCACCCACACACCCTAAAAATAGCACAGCAAAACCTGGAGCAAAAGTACAATCACTGCCACAACCTCCGCTTATGAAAGGAAAGGAGGAGAGAAAGCAAAGAAGAAAATAACAAGGGGTAGATTACAGTCAGCAGAATTATAAAAATCATTATTATTTATGCTGTTTATTATCAAATTTTTAATTATAATGTACATATTCTAGATAAAGCTTTGACTAAGGTAGTTCTAAATAGCTCCAAAACCTAGCGAGATACCAGCCTAGATAGCACTTCACCTAGAGTTACTGTAGCATAAGAGCACAGCAATAAGCACAACATTGTGCTGCCTAAAAAAATAACTTATTCAAATGCAGAAATATCAACAAAATAGTTCAATGTAAGTAACAGAGGACTATTTTCACCAATATTAATGTGTGGCATGTATATTTATTGATCATTAGTGCAGCAATTCCCAAACTTTTTTGACAGCTGAGCCCCATTTCATTTTAATTTTAATTATTTAACAACACATTTGCATTTTCAATGTTCTCTGATGCTGGTAAATAATCACGTCATACAGGTAAACAAACAAAATGTAAAAAATGTTTCATTTTAACTATTTTTTTTTATTTTTATTTCAATTTATTAATTTTAATTGCACATTTCTTTTGATTATTTAGCTAATTATTAGCTTTTCATGTTTGATTTTCCCAAGGGTTCATGAACCCCAGTTTGGAAAAACCTGCATTAGAGTTCATGGCTAAATAACATTTGTTAAGGCTAAACTATTGGAATCTGCATTCTCCCATCTTGACCATCTCAAATAATCTATTGCAGTGAGGATGTCGCCTTAGACGGTAGTTGCCTATATAGAGAGCAGAAAATAACAACCAACTAGGTTTTGGAACAGAGCTGTTGTGTCAGAAGCAAAGCATCCTCATACAGCTTTAAAAAACCTCAATGACCACTGAGCCTCTCTAATTCACCACCCTCCATTCAGGTCTGATCTCAAAACCAAGCTTTCAGCAAGACACCTTGTTTTAGATATTCTTTTATTTTTTATGGCACTACCATTGTGGTTAATCACAAAAGAAACAGTCAGTATTTTGTGAGATTGTTCAACTCTTACTTCAGGTGAGATCTGCAACTCTGTACCACATCAATCAATTGGCACATTTAATCCCATCATTCCAAGCAATGCGGTGTGAAACAGCTTGCTTCCTCAATTAGGAAGCAAGTGTGTGTAAGTGTGTGTGTCTGCGGTAAGAAGAGGAAGCAGGTTTAATATGACCGCAATCTTCAATCTGGACCCATTTGTGGTTGGTGTATGTGTGTGTTTGTGCAGTTGAGAGAATGAAGTGGGCTAAAACTAAAACCTTGTTCATTTTCTTTAAGAATGGCATTATATTTTATCTCTTTCAGCCTCATTCTCTCTGTTTAGCCTCCAGACTTGATTATGAGTTACTGATATAATAATAATGTGTTAAGAGTCTCTGAAATGCATAGATAAGAAAGATCAAGCATTATTAATATCCTGTTAGTGTGCATTGATGGCCATCAATATGAGCGTATATAGGGTTTTAAGAGATTTAATGTGGGATGGCTATCATCTCTCTGCCATTACACTTATACTTACACTCTCTGCCACTTATACTTACATTTCCACATGGAATAGCATGTGATAGCACGTGTGGCCATGAGGAAGAATATCCGGACTGTTGTGATTTAATATCATTAAACAGTGGGTGTCTGATCAGGACGGAAGAGCGATGACAAGAACACACGCCGTCAGGTCACATCAGGTCTAGATCACAAGAGATGAGAGATGCGAGTCGGCTTTCATCACACGGCAACGCTAGGGTTTTTGTTCAGGATTTATGCTGCTAAAACACATGTTGATCTGATCATGACTGCAGACTAGATAGTGTCTTTCTCTAAAGCTGCCTGTACACTAAAATAACAGAATTCAAATTTGAAGATGTATATACACAGACGTTTTTTATGTTTACATTTTTAATCCGACACCGAGCCAGGGTAAATAAATTTATGAAGGAAGTGCAATCGTGGGAAACAAAGGGTCTATTCCAAAACAAAGTGAGCTGCCTTGTTGCCTGCTGTCTACACAGCCAGTTACCTTCAGATATGGAACTTTACAAGCGGCTGATTTGAAATGCCCTACATATGCAGCACATAAAATACAATACACAGCACACACAAATAGTGCGTAAAATAGTAAATTTTCAAACAGCCTGAACAATTTTCCTCGATTTTTTTGGTGTTATATAATTCTCAAATTTTAGCTTACATTTCTTTCATTTCGTCTGCCATCGTGGATTTCCTTTTTCACTATGCTTGTCGCAATACATTCTGTAATTGCTTCGATGGAAATTTGGCCAAAAAAGGCATCTAAGAGATATCTAGTGAGTGTCTCAGACTTTATAGTAGTTTAAGTGTATCATCTAGCACCTCAAACTCAAAGGTCTGTCTTCTTCAAGAGAGACCAAATATGCTCTTGTCAAACTCGTGACAGACAATGTAAATTATAGCTGAAAGGAAGAACCGAGCTAGGACACGAGAGAACCACCAACTAACAGCACCTGCTTTGACTCACCATGGAAAATGACGAAAACACGCTAAACGCACATCACTCACAAAATTACAGCCTGCTGCGGAGAGACAGGTGGGAGATGCTAACAAGTAGTTAGACAGCTGAAAAACAGAGCAAAATTATACAACTTGGGAAAAAGTCTGAACAAGACTGTTGACAGCTCTTGTATTGTAAGACTGTCTATCTTATTATAAACCAAAGTCATGTCAAAAATGCCGGCAGAAAATAAAAAATGCCAACACAAACTAGATGTTTTCTACTGCAGTGTATGCAAATAAGCCCACAAATGATGAGATGGCAACAATGTTCAGTCTCTAATGGGACTATAAATTCATTCACAAAGATACTGTCAGTAGCACAGTGTAAGATCATCCATGATAACCTTCAAAATGGTACACTGCCTCTAATGAGGCATGAAAGAAGTGAGGAGGAACGGGAAGCAGATAAAATAGAGGCTACAGAAAGATCCAACAGAGATGTTGGTTAATTTATGATTGGTTTGCATATGGTAATGAGGCATGTGTTCACAATGGAATTGAAGGTTGTAGTAAATGACTTATTTATTTATTAGTAACTTTAAATTGTAAAATACTATCTACTCCAGTTTCACCAAAACATCTAATCTTAAATTTTGTATTTAGGTTTCCTAAAAAAGAAATTAAGGCTATTCAAAACTGCCACTATAAGAGTTTCCTCCATTTAAATTTTAATCAAGAAGTTAGTTATCCCCTTTGGTCTAATGTTTTTTGCCAACCAAATTATGCATGTCTCCAAATGTAATATTCCACACATAAGTTTGCGTATATGATCTTTCACATGCACATGAATGGAAGTGAGTAGAACATAAAATCTAGTGTAACAGTTACTTTTAACGCACAGAAGATCCTGTAGCATTGCCCTGTAAGGTACATCAACACAATTGCTCTTAGTGCTGTTCCTCAAGCAACATGCAGAAAAAAACTAACTTGGAATTACAGCAGAACTCTCAATGGCACGATTAACCTACACAACCTTCTCCAGAAAATCCACCCACATGGAGGAAGAGAAAGAGGAGGAAAAAGAAAAGTCAGAAAGCAGAAAGAACAAGCTCAATCTTTTAGCCAATGCTAAAAGAACATATATCTAAGCACTCATGACTAAAGTAGGACAAATGTGTAAAGATTATGGAAGAAGCGTTTCTGCAACAGCTCAATAAATCATAAACTGTAGAGAGAGTGAGGAAACACATTGACTACCCCTCTGCCTTATCCTTTCTTTTTTCTATCTCTTCCTGGAAATCCCTTCTTTTCCTCTCTCTCATCCTCTTACCTGATTGTTAAGGACTCTCTCACCTCCTCTCCTTTCTAGATTTCTGTTTATCAGATCTAAACTGCAACCACAATCAACTTAGCCAGCATTTTAGAGTAGAGAAAGAGAGTGTGGAAAATGAGAGATGGAGGAGGCTGAGAAATTACATTTCTCCAACTATGATGGAGTTTAAACTGGATTGGAGTCTAGAGGAATCAGGTCACCTAACCACACCTGACAGGCATGAGAGCGCATGAAAGTAGACAAATAGAACTTAACTGAGCAGGACAGAATAAAATAATAAACAATAATAAAGAAAAAGAAAGATAGCAATAAAACAGAATAGAAAATATAATGGAAAGTAATCAGAAGAAAACAAATACATAAAAGAACAAAATCAGTGTTATACATTTTTTTAAGAAAGGAAATAAGCTGAAATAAAATATAAACATTAGATTAAAAACTTAAAATGTAAAAAACTTAAAGATTAGATATACTGTCTAGGCAAAAATAAGTTGAAATACTAAAGTTACTAAAACTAAAACAAACAAAAATAAATTCAAGTTATATAGAAATACATATATTTTTTAAATGACAAGCAGATAACAAAATTACTACAAATTAAATTAAAATGAAAATACAACTATAAACACGAATTCAAGATATGAATAAATACTATAATAGTAATTAAATAATAAAACAACAGAACAGGGAAATTAAGAAATGGAAAAATAGAATAGAATAGAATAAATGAGAAAAAAACAATAGAACAATAGAACAAAACAGAAGAGAATAGAACAGTATTAAAAAACTTTATTCTTCATGTCTTCAGTAACTGAGATGCCACAGGCAGCGTTTACCTCATGATTAGAGATTTCCTGAGAAAATTCATATGAGTGTGAGTGTTGAGGAAACAAAGCTGTGCTGAGGAGACATTTCTGTTTATATTGAGGTCTGAGGGATGATTGGGCATGGGAGACAGACAGTGTTGTTATGGAAACTGAACTCATCCTGAGAGAAGATGTTTGTGTTCTGATAGGAGGATTTATGGAGTGTTTTGAGCAAGAGGGGGCCGCTCTATGTGTGATTGGGTGGGTGACTTGAGAGGCTGCTGGTTTGGGTAGTTATGGGAACCTAAACCCTAAACCTGCCAGATTGACTATTTGTGGTACTGATGTTTAAAAGACACTTGAGAGACAGACATATGCACAAACATATGATAGAGTTCAGGTCAGGCCGAACTAAAGAAAGGCATAAAGGAGTCATATTACATTTGCACACACAGAGCAAACATTCAAACTCATACATGCACGCACACCGATACAGAGCCCCTATTTCCACAAGACATTAATTAAGTCTCAGAGGAACAATGAGGATTTCCTTTCCCAGACAAACAAGAGGAAATCTGAGGCCTTTATCACAAAAACATGCACCAAAACTTCACACCTATGTATTTTAATAGTCATACAACTTTAATATTTCTACACTAATACTGGACATTGTGCTGGTAAATTGAGTTAAACAGAATCAATTATCTATCAAAAACCTACAATATCATATTTGGGCCTTATTTACCAATATTTTGATTGTTATAAAAAGTAGATTGTCTTACCTGTACCAGGAGCTCCAATTTCCTGTCATCCAGGAGATGGACCTGACATCTCCGCCCTTCCGTCATCTGTTGTGGTGGGAGAGAGAGAGAAAGAGATTAGTGAAAGCATTCACAGCAGGGTGAAATCAACTGTAAATACTAGGTCATGGTGACATGACAAAAATAGAAACTCTTCTTACACACATGCAGCGCGATTCCCAGTCAAGCAGCAGAATTCAATCTCATTCACTCCCACACATACACACTTTTAAACTGAATTATCTCACACAGTGCTGATGCTGAGTAGCATTTTTTTTGGGGGGGGGATGTTTTAAGTGTATTTTGATTTAACTCATGGTTAAAATATATAACTGCAGACACACTTAACATGTAAATTCTTACTAAATTTAGAAATCAAATATTAGGCTATACAACAAATAATAAACAAGTGAAAAGCATGTTGTTTCACTTACAGAGTTCTTGCAGACTTTTATGGTCAGAGGTCAGAAATGAGATGAGATAATGGCTACTAATTTTCATCTAAACAAAATTATGCCATTTATATAAAAGCAACCAACCAGTTTATTTTGCTTTTACTTGTCGTTTAGGGTCAGGTTCATCTGAAACTGCTTATACCACAAGTGCTATAAAACGTTCTTTTTTTTTTTTAAAGTGGCTTTTACATAAAAAGACCAATTTTGTAATCAACATTCTGTTCTAGAGCCCAATGACTTTCATTTTATGTACAAAAAAAGTCAACATATTCAAAATATATTTGTGTGTGTGTGTGTGTGTATACTGCAGAAGAAAGTCATATAGATTTGGAATAACACTGACTGCACAATGACAATATATTCACTCAAAATTGCATTTAACTACATAAATCACTTTGTATCGTATATATGTCATAAGCTTCTATTTGAAATTTATCCCCGCCTAGTGATCACGGCTTACAGCTGCTGTTAATAACCGTGTTAATATAAAACTCTTCTCAACCATCACTAATTGATGCAAGAGGGATCGTGTCATGTCAGTCCGTATAGATACCTGCACCAGCGCACAATCTGATTAGTGCTTTGATTGCCATCTGCCATGGTAAAGAATATCTCTTTTTATCAAAGCCAGAGAGGACTGCTCATAATTAATATTAACTTGAGTCTGCAAGAAAAACAAACACACTAACAACACACTTTCCTCCAGGCTAAAATGAGTATGTGCATTCAGAACTCCCCCCGCAGGGCGCAGCTGGACATTCCACCTATGAAATATGTCTGGAGTTACTATCGTCTGCACGCTCCTTTCGTTTGATCTCAAATCACTGCTCACTCCCACTTGCTTTTCATTCTCTCACACACACTTTTTGTGAGTATTTACTTAAGATCCCTGCTTCTGTGCCAAGTCGTATAGTAAACATCCCATTACAAGCAGGTGGACGGACACATCTGTGAAGAACAGAGTCTGACTAACAGCCATGTCATCACATGAGTTATACTGCCTTTAGGACTGAGCTGGTTTGACAACTTGAGTACAAAGAACCAAAGTGTAACCTGATACTTCCATTGTTCTTTTCCCTTAAAGAGAGCTTTTCATTTTTTTGTTTATTTTCTCTTAAAGGAAAAAATGTTTAGAGGGATTTTGAGTCTGTGAATGTGATACTAACAGTGGCGGTAGTTCACATCCATCAGTGGACTTTCCATCCGGTTCCTGTTTATACATCCTGCACAAGTCAGAATGCAGTAGTGCACTGACTCACTCTCTCTAGTGTACTAGCCTATATCGCGCTCTTATTCTATCCCTCCATGCTTTCAAACTCTCATCCACCCCCTCTAACTCTATATGTAGGCCAAGTTAAAAGAAAAATGGAAAAAATGAAAAATACAAGATATTTCTTAAGCTTTTCAGTGTGATGGTGTATGTAAGGACATCAGAATGGGAACATGTGGAGCTTCTGGCTGCCATCAGGAAGCGCCGTCCCTGAGGAACACAAACAATGAGGCTGATAAAAGCAGCATGGCTCACATTTCCTCCACGCACACGTGGGGGGAAAGACTGGAGGAGGGGAGTCACAGGACTAGAAACACATCCTTTCTTCCCCTTCTCCTCTGCCTTGTTCCTCAGTAGAGCTACACAACCTCAAATGCACAGGCATGTGACAGACCACATGATTAATGAGTGTGTGTCCGAACAAACTGGTGTGAGTTTGTTATTGACCTGTGAAGATGTTTTTACAGCGGGGCTTGGTGAATTTCTCTTGGTCTTGCTAACACTGAATCTAACTCCAACTCTATCTCCTAAAAGTTGATATCCTGTCTTCAGAATAACATGCCCTCAGGCAACATCTGTATTCTTATACCTCAACCACTGAGTGAGATCACATTTCCATATAATAAAGACAAAACTAAATCAATATGAACTGGCTCACCTGAATATAGTCCAGACTTTAATTATGATTTTTTTTAAATGTCTAATTTCTTCCCTGGAGCTGCACATGACCCAATTAGGTCAGCTCAGCTAACTTTCATGATATTCATTTATGAGAATAAAAATGGTAGCATAATTGATCCAAACCACTGCACCATTACAACCATATATAGTATATATTTCAGTTTGGGGATGGATAATGACAGCTCACTGATCTGCAAGTTGTCCAAAAATCAAATTGCTTCTCTTTAAAGCATCTTTATGTAAACATCTGTCACCCCCTAAGAAACAGAAACCAGCCTAGTAATACAGGACTTTCTTAAAAAATAAATTAGCTGATCAGGCAATTAGGCAAACTAATAAATCAAACTGGAAAATATGTAGTTTTGTACATTCATGCTAGAGTTTAAGTTTAGGATTTCCTTTAGACTAAAAGACTAAAAAAAATGTAAATTTCCCAGCCAACACCCACTCAAAATGTAACTTATCAAAAATAATAAAATAAATTAATAAACTCTTATTTAAACAATCCTCATAGTTCAGTATCCTTGTGGTTACACGTATCATAATTAAACACAAAAAACTAAAATAAAATAAATAATACTCAATCCTTCCCCAAAGTACAATATCCTTGTAGACATACCTGTACTATCCTAATTAAACCCTTTTTTTTTATCTGCAGAATCCTATGGAATTGATTTAAACAAAGTAAAACAGAGCATAACCCACTTTTTGGCAGCTGAAAGCATATTCAAATCAGCCAAAACATTTCATAAACAAACAGTGTGGTGGGAAGTGCAGAACTGTGAATGATGGTTGTTCCAATTCTGTGGAGATCTGTGAAGCTTTTTGAGGGCACAGATTCCATGTGGGCCTGCTCATAACAAGCAAAAGATGCAGAACCCAGAAGCCAAAGATTGTGGTGGCTGATATTGGGCTGACTTTCCAATCTTAAAGGTTAAACTTTATTATCGACCTTGCGGTAGCCCAAAAGCAATGCAGTTTGGTTACATCACCATATTAAACCTCTTAAGGTCTGAGTCAGGCTTGACAGGAACACTTCCCACCACACAATAGGAGATTAAACCTGAGGCATTGAATGAAGCAAACAGCATGCTGGTGATGGGAGCACATCCTTATAGCCTGAAGCTCAAGATGCCACACCTCCGCTCCACTGAATGAGAACACTCCTCACTAGGGTGTATCTGGAAGGGGAGGTGAACAGCTCTCAACCACAATCCCAGAATCTAACAATCAGGTGCTGGGAATGGTGTGTTAGCAGAAGTGTGTTTGTATGCTGCGTCTGGTCTGGGGTTACAAAATGCCTTGCCTGTAATCACTGAATGGTGAGTCACTTCTTCCTCAGCTGAACTCAAGTGTGCCACACTACACTCACAATGCCCTACAAACCTGTGATGTCATTAAAAATCACATAACACACACATTTCAGTCAGTGTAATCTTTGTAAATCATTGCCATTGTTTTATAGACAAAATAGAAGGCCTGCACAATTATATGGCATAGTGTGATTTAATTAAATTATATACACTGGAAGTTTCTGAGGGAAGCGTGGCACTTTGTTCTTTTACACGTGAGCAACCCATGAGCCATCATTCTCGGTTCAAAGTAAATGCTGCCACACAAGCTCATATCTGCATCTTCTCTGAGTTTGGGTCACATATGAGAACATAATCCTCCCAACATCTTCCCAAACTTGTAATGACAACAAATTTGTCCACAAAATAGAAACTTTAAGGGCTCCCTGCAGTTTTCTGTCGAAATAAAAGCTTGATGGTTTAACGTTTGAAATTAAGAAAGGCATAAATATTAGTAATGCAATTTTACAGTTGCACTGTAAACTATTATTATTGTTAATCATTATTATTAATGTTCTAATATTTTTCTTAAATACTTGATTTTTTATTTTGCAGTGAAGCATTATTTTATTGTCACATTGTGCAGCCCTAAAGTCAAGCACAGCAAACTTGGAGCTTTCAAAATAATTGCAAAATTGCAATTAGATTCCCCCAAAATCATGCAGCCCTAATAATAAGGTGCAGCTACTCTGATGCACATTGCAGAAGAGACGATTACAGCGTAACATAATCTGATCTGATTATAAACCCACTCTCTAGTGCAGATTTAAGGTTGACCCTGATGCACTGTTTAGGGTTTCATTGCGGTTTATCCGTACTAAATCCTAAGCTACATGTTAGCTTCACATACACTGTCAAGGAGCAGTAAGACGTGTAGAAGATAGAGATATAAGAGCATTTGAATTAGTGAACATCCAATTCAGATCATATCAGACACAGATATTAAACATGGTTGGAGGTGGCTGATGTCCTTGTGATGATTTAGACTGCCAGACACAACCCCATACACACAGCAATGGAGCATTTTAACCATTACTTCCCCTTAATGCACAATGACAACAAAATGACAGTGCACCACACAGACCACACATGCACATGGACACCACAAAGCCAGAAAAATCAATGTTCATCCCAAATTCAAGCATGAAATAAGTTTCATAGTGCAGACTGACAAAATGATAAAAGTCTAGGCGACTACAGGTCTGGTTTTAATGCCTGACCATGTGTGCTAGAGTACATCAGCCTTCTGAGACTGCTGCCCTGCAGTGCAGACATCACAGGCTGAGCAGCACATAAAAAAAAAAAACATCCGTCACCCTGAAACAGCAGGACCACAGCTGCCTAGATAGACACAGCCTAGTCTGCTTTGTTTACTGTCTGTAGGCAGACCCCAATTCCAGGCTGTGCCTCAAAACCTACACAGACAGCCTTTTCAGGCCATTTATGATGCCAAAAATGTTGTCTAGGTTGTAAGCTCACATCTCTGTAGGCTTTTGCATCCTATGAGGATGTCATAGAACACTGCTACTACATCAAATAAAGCTGAATGCATCTTTGAAGCCCAAAAATTTTCTCATTAGGTTTTGAGACAGTCCTTTCTATGAGCATATCATAGGAAACTGCAACCAAATTTATTAGTGGAATGTATCTATGAAGTCAAAAATGCTCTACTGAGCTTATCTACACAGCATTTTTGGATCAATGCAGCTATGATGCTGTCTAGGTAGGCAAATCAAATCTTTTTGGACATTGCATCAAAATTTACTAAAGTAAAACGCATCTATGTGGAGGTGAGAAGTTTTTGAGACAGCCCAATTCAATATATATTTCCGTGAGAAGCATTACTATCAAATTTAATAAACCAAAGACATAAACAAATGTTGTTTAGGTAGGCATCCAGTTAAGACACAGACACTACAGATAGACAGACAGACAGATAGACAGACAGATAGATAGATAGCCCACAAAGGCAGGTTTCGAGACAAAAACAAACCCTTTCTATGAGACTGTCATAGGACATTTCCAGTAAATCAAATGAGGCAAGACCTAACACAACTGCATTGTTCAAGGATTTTAAGGATATGACCGTGATTGTCACATGTATGCAATCCTCTTAAGTTTCTGTCACCATCCACAGCAGATCTGATCATATTCAGCTGTCAGCACAGGTTAACAGCCTTGGAAAAATGGATGAATGAGTCTAAATGGGCAGTAATTGTGACCAAGCAAAGCAAATGAGCTAGCAAGTTCAGTATGCAAACTCCTTTAAAAGCAACATTAATAGTTTCTAAAAATCACCTTAAGGACTATGTTCGTCAAAACAGACCAACATCATGAGAAAACGACGCAGAGTATTTCTCACATAACATGCCTCGGTGTTTCTGAGGTAACGTTAAGTGGCTAGCAGGCTAGCTGCAGAACAGTTTACACTCTGAGGACCTTTTTCACCTCCTAAAATCGGATTTTAACGATGATATCCTCCGTATATTGTCACAAATCAGTGCGCTATCTCGAGTTGACAGTAAAATGTGTGTAAAACTGTTCAGCTAAGTAAAAAAACAGAACGAAACCGCGGATTTGATGTCGCATCCATCAATCCACCGTCCCTTACTAACGTTAACTGACTGAAGCGGGAAGCGCGAGACGTGCGCGCGATTTACCTTGTTAAAAATCCCTTACGCTCCCGCGTACGTGAATTCCTCGCCGAGATGATAAATAAATGGTCTCTAACAACAACAGTAATCCAAATGGGTTAAATCCGAAGAGAAAACGTTCACAAGCCGGCCTAAGTCATCCTCGCAGTCAGCCTCATCCATGTCGTTGTTGTGATCCCCGGTAAAGCTGCACAGGCGGAGCAGAGCGGACTGACAGCGGCAGTGCCAGCACATCCCATCCCATCCCTCTCCGCTCTCAACGCGCTGTTTCACAGGGACCGCTGGCCTGCGTCCAGCAAGCAACTCCGCACAACACTATTCACACACACACACACACTAGCAGCCCCTCCACAGCAAACCCCAACCCCTCCTCCTCCTCCTCCTGCTGCTGCTGCTCCTCTTCCTCCACCTTTCCCCCCGTGACACCGGCGAGGCTGTGAACGCGACGCACACACACTCAGTCTATCCTGACATCATCATCAAAATAAAATGTCAGTATTAGAGGAAAAACTTTAACTTTGCAATTGGCAACTGATTAATTTACCAAAATTACAACAACCGAAAAATAAATAAAACCTAAACATAAATATAAAAAATAAATGAAATAATATAATGATGAAAATCACATAAGAAACTAAATCTTTACTTAAAATTTGAAGTGAAGATATAAAATAAAAGCTAGGCCCTAATTAAAATATTAAAAAATATTAATAGTACATAATAAGAAAATGTCACTGGATTACACCAGGAATATTGTATCTGTCCAAAACTTATCACAACACTACTAAAGGTAGCTATAAAAAGCACATAACAAACTAAAGCTTTACTTAAAATTTGAAGTGAAAAATATAAAAATAAAAGCAAATTAAAAATATTAATCAATACTAATAGTACATACAAATAAAATGTCACTGGATTACACCAGGAATATTGCATCTGTCCAAAACTTACCACTACACTACTAAAAGTACTAGTACTAGGGCCTACCATTTATTTAGACATGTATGGGAATTCCTTGAAATACTATTTAAATATCAGATGGAGATACATGTCCAAAAACTGCATCATGTCTAAAAAGCATCATACTTTTTGGAATGATATCAGCACAATATTACCTGACCTGATAACTTTTTTCAAAAAAAAAGTTGGAATGATAACTTTCTTTTTTTTTTTTTTTTTGTATGGTATGGATATGGTAACTATTTAGTATGGTGTATATATCAAAGTACTGCAGTATTACCATCTGACACTACGACTGTAAGGGATTTTCTGCACTGTGGAAAAACATTTAAACATTTAAAAGAGTGCACAAGAAGGTGGATGGGATGTAAATTGTGAGCTCCTAGGTCTTGTGAAACTGACCTGACCTGAAGCTGACCAATGACTAACAGATCCACATCTGGATTTGCAGTAGAAACGCAGCAGAAACTTGGTTGCACTCTTTCTCTCCCTCTGCCTGACTTCTTTCACCCCTCCGTTTCTAATTCAGATTTCCCTTCCCGTTTGGTTTGGCCAGGGTGAACGAAAGAAAGGAAAAAGGAGAGAGAAACGTTTGAAAGATGCTTTCAAACTGAACCCGACTGTTAGAGGGAGTTGATTTGTGTGAACTCCTTCACACAGACGTCTAACGGTCGTTTCACCGCAAAGTCAACATTGCAGAGGGTTCAACGAAAACTTTTACAAAATCTGGAAGGTGTTTTCCTTTAAAGGGTCATAGCCTGTGTGCATAAATTCTGCATAGCAATTCACAAGAGCTATTTCTATAATTCTCAGGCCATGACAAAGAATTAAACAAAGAATTTTTTAATAAAAAAACAGCTTGTCCATCTGTAACACAAAGACAAAATAATAGAAGGCAACATTTTCTCTCATCATTTAGATGACATTTTCTATGTAGAAGTTTACATGTAAACCTATGCAACTGCATTGATAATACAGTTTTGTAAATGCATTATGCAAACCAATAATTGAGGTAAGCATTGTTTCATTTATAATAGGTTATCTGTGATTCTGTTTAACCAAGGATTAAAATTGGCCTTAACCTGGGGTTTAAAAAGAACCCAAGTTTAAGCATATAGTGTGAAAAGCCTTTAGGTTTTTGTCTTACAATGATACAGCACAGAATCATTCCACAGCTGTTGGTTTAACGATTTTTTAGCCTTGCTTTAAATGCACTTGAACGATGGAGAAAAAGACTGCACTGAGGGTCAGGATTTTCCATCTCTCTTCATCACTCTCTCACGCATACTCATGGGAAGGCCTTTGAAAACTAATTGAAAAACACTCCAAACATAATGCAATAAGACTGCAGGCTTACATTTCATTATCATTCAACTGCTGGTGATAACACCATCAATAAACAAACACAAGCGTCTGAGGTCAGACGAATCTCAGTGTATTTGTTGGATCTGATGACAGTCTGATCCATCATCTCTAAATTTGAATCATTATGCACTCTTAAAAATAAAGGCTCTTTATTGGCACTGATCTTTCCAAGAACGTTTAACACCCATGGAACCTTTCCACAGCACAAAAGTTTTTTTATAGTCAAAATTGTTCATTAGATTATTAAAATGTTCTTTACACTAACAAGTTATGGTTCTTAGGAAATGTTAACTGAAAGCTCTTTTGGGAACCAATGTGCTATTGAATGCAATGGCATCTATGGGTCCATGAAGAACCTTTGACATTCATGGAACCTTCTTGGCTCTTTAGAATATTAAAATGAATATCAAAACAATGGTTCTTTGAAGAACTGTTCACTGAAAGGTTCTTTGAGAAACATAATGGGGGGAGCGCAAGGTGAATGAGAACCACAACATCCTGGCTGTTCGTATCGCTGCTGATTTTGGACACTCAGCCACAGCGGAAACACCACTGTCCAACTTAAACAGTCACTCATGATCTTATACATATTTTAACTTCATTTATTGGCTGCTTCCTCTGGGCACACGTCCGAACAGTGTTACAAGAGTCCCTTGTTTAAAACAGGGAGAGTATGTGTGTATTTCTGTGTGGATGGAGGGGAACATTCGTACAAAAGGAAACCCTTGATACTGTGGGGGCGTTTTAGAATAAATGAGACTGTCCAGGCTCACACGACTGTGATTGGGGAGAGAGAAGTTCTAAAATAAACTTCTGAAAGACCAATCCCGCCCATGTCTGCCAGACCAAAGCCTCAATTTGTTTAATACGTACTGTCTTTTGTGTCTAAAACAGCCAGAAGAGTACAAGAAGAAGAGATTGCAATGTTCCCTGAGAAAATGAAAGGCTGAAATTTCCTTAAAATGCAAAAAAAAAAAAAAAATATATATATATATATATATATATATATATATATATATACGGGAAACCGACTTCTCTTGCCTTCTCTGGCTTCCTCAATAAAGAAAATGTGGTTCTGGTTAGGAATCTCTGCGTTTGGTTATTTCTGTCTCACTGCCTCAGGCTCGGAGACAAAGCAGGGTGTATGTGTGTGTATATTTCGAGGGGTTTGTTATTTTTCGGAAGACGATCACATGGGTTACATTTCTTCATTTGCATACATAAGGACAGGTTCTATGGCTGACGTAAACCGTAAAATTGGATAGAGGAAGGATTGAATGCTATTTGTGTGCGTGTGTGCGTGTATACACACGTATACATGTGAGGTTGTGGCTGTATGTGGCTAATAATGTTGGAACTAGATGTAAACAGAGCTGACCTATAATTGAATCAAGATGGAGTTCATCCCTTAACCTTGCTGCTCACATGCACACACAGACGTTCATTTTCATTTTCATCTAGGGAAAAGCCACATATACAATACCTTTTAAAAATGTGGGGTACTTTTATCCAGCAAAAAGATTGAAGATTTTTTAAACTGTAAAAATAATAAGAAATCTTTCTTGAGCAGCATCAGAATGATTTCTGAAGGATCATGTGACACTGAAGACTGGAGGAATGATGATGAAAATTCAGCTTTGCATCACAGAAATAAATTGCATTTTAAAATATATTCAAATAGAAAACAGTTATTTTAAATTCTAATAATATTTCACAATATTACTGTTTTTTTCTGCATTCTTGATCAAATAAATACAGTACTGGTGAGCATTTTACAGATTCTGAACTTTTGACTGGTAGTGTTTATAGGATTATAGGACATTACAAGAGTCAGTCAAACTTCTGAGACTTTATTAAAATAATTATTATAGGGACAATTTATCCATAAATGAACACTTGCTCACCATTTTTCAATTTTTGATTGCTCTAATCATAAATGGGTTACTTTCTTCCATGGAACTCATAAAGATAAATTTTGTTGAGAGTTTAAACTGCAGTTTCATATTCAAAAAATGCTATTTATTAAGTCTATATTCTTTCAAATGAACCATGAATCTCTTTCTGCTATCTGTTTCTTGCAGCAGTCATAAAATCTGCCGGGATGATAAACACAAAAACCATCTACACCCAACCACACCGTAGGCCCTTTCATGTGCCATGTTCTCATCATCTCCAGCTCAGGGACTGGGGGTGGACGAGCCAGGGGGCTTTGGTGGGGTTCAGTTTTTAGGGTGTAGGATGTTGGTGGTGGGTAGAGGTTTTTTTTATGAATAATCTTAGCGGTTGCAAACCTCCTTTAAATCACATCAAAGATCCCCCACAGTCTCTGCAGTGAGCATGGGTGAGTGTGTGCTCATGTTGATACTGAATTTGTGTAATTCTATATGCAGAGTCTACACAGATCCAGGTGTGAGTGAGGTTATGGTATTTTCCTTATGGGAAAGCCATGGATGTATTAGCCGTGGGTTATAAGAGTTTTAGATCTTTAAAGGGATTAAAGGAGTAATTGTGCACCGTAAAAAAGTTATCCAACAACGTTTTTGGGATGGACACCAAATCACCTGTGTCTGTACAGGTGTGTTTGCTATTGGACTACTGAGGATCATAATTGTGCTCAGATGTATGTGAGAATGTTACTGAATGGTCTAAAGAGACCTGTAACTTATAGAAGCCAGTTCAGAATAGGGGGCCATATGCACAAAGAGACTGGGAATGACTCTTTTTGTCCTTCATGTCAGTGCATGTGTGTGTTATAAGAGAAGAAAATGTGTTTCCAGTTAAATCTGTGGAAAAAAAAGCAACACACACCCACATGCGAGCACTTCAAACGTGTGTGAGATCTCTCCTGCTGTAATTTCACTGCATAGCTTTACTCCCATCTGGCCTGTATACTACACACACACACACACACAGACACAACCTAAACATCTTAAGCTTTATAGCATACTAATACATCCACACACACAAATATATCCCACTGTATACATTGGAAACACATGGGACAAATAAATAAGATAAACAAGACCAGATAAACAGCGATTGAGTCGATAGTGTTTACTTGAACTTACTAGAACATATTCGTCTACAGTTTTATTTGAAGTTTTCCATGGTTTCTATGTGATTGTAAAGGTTTCTCTGTTAAAAGCTGAGTCATTCTGTTCTCACGCCTTTTTGAATATTTATTGAGGGTAGAACTACTGAATGCAAATCCATCTCTGGCAAACCGAAACTGACCCTGCTGTGAATGTGTATGATATCTAGACAAATATGTAGGCTACTTGGCAAGTAAAATCCAATAAAAAAACATTACAGTATTTAATGTTATACATATGTATATGTGTGACATGCATTTTAGGATACTAGTTAGTTCATTTTGTGGATTTTTAAGTGACTCTTTCTCTGAAACACTAAATCAATCAATTAATAAAAAAAAATTAAAAAATAAAACAGATTAATTCAGACATGAATCAAGGGGCTTATGTTTAGTGATTCAACAAGTCACTGACTCAACTGATTTGTTCAAAACATTGTTTTATTCAGGAACGAATTAAGTTAATTTTTCTGAGTGATTGAAAAAAATCATTCAAACCTTGTCAACAAAATTCAGAATCATTCGGGAACAGATTAAGTGACTTTCTTTAAGTGATTCAATGACTCATTTGCTCAGTTGATTTATTAAAAATGTTCATTCAAGATTGCTTGAAATCAACATCTATAAACATTGCCTTTTTAAATCTTATATATATGGTCTAATATTATTTGTTAAGTTTCTTGGAATACTTTTAATATGACATTTTCAGACTGCAGGACTATTTAAATGAACTGAAAAAAAAGCTAAAATGAGAAAAAATTTTGGAAAAAGAAACAACATATAGGCTAGAGTTAGGATTTATCATGCAGAACTTTGCTAAGCCAAAACCAAAAAACTCTGTTATGCCCAGTGAAACAAAAGCTTTTAGAAAAGTGTGCTATAATTGTCACCAGTCATAAAGGACAGAAAAAAGTCTGTGTGTATCACGAACAGATTGCTGACTCGGGAACTGTGTGAATCAATAAATGAGATCTCCTCTCCTCTCATATGACTATGTGTGTCTTTCATTGTGCGCATGTCAGCAGAATCCTATGATCTCTGAGATTGTGAAAGTGTGTGTGTGTGTGTGTGTGTGTGAACCAGGACATAAACCTCAGTGAGTATATGAGTCAGTGGAGTAGAAGAAACGATCTCTCACAGACACACATCACAAGACAGAGAGAGCTTACAGCATCACTTACAGAAATGGAGTCTGTGCCTCCTCCAGCCTCTTACACACTCTGACCACAGACCACATCACTGCTCTCACCATATACGGCCACTCTGTACTTCACAGCTTGTGTATGTTTGTGTATGTCTAATAAAGGGCTCTCCTGGGAATGATGATCCATTGAAGAGGAAGCCTTATCTAGCAAATGTCGTGTATCATTTCAGCATCATGTTGTTCAAAAGCAGACAAAAAGATCTTTTACAGTGACAGATGACCAAAAACATTATATGAAGCACAGCGGGAGTGGGAGATTTTTGGTAAATAAACTGTGAATTTAGTGAGTTGCTCATATAATTCGACTTTATGTGAAGTGGAGACTAGTTTTAGGGTACTTTCATAGTGCTTTTTATTTGTTTTTGAAGCCTGATTGAAATGAAAGTTACAAACAACTACATAATTTAACATTTTGGACTATTCCTTTAAATGTAATTGAAAAACACTTTCTCTTTTCCCATCACTCTCAGAGTTTTTGAGCTGTTTTCTCATGCTGTGTTTCAGAGGAATGCTTTCATGCAGCACCACTGGCTATTTCTGTATGAGAAGACATCTTTAGTCAGGCAAGCATTCTTGGGATTCTGGAGAAACTAGAGCAATTTGGAGTTTGTTGATAAAAGAGCGAGTGAAGGAGCATTCTGGGCCACACACACATCTGCAGTTTATTAAACTGAAATAGATATGTGTATGGACTTCAGGTGTTCCTGGATATAATGGACCCCCCAAGATAAACACACACGATACGCTCTGAATTGACAAATGTTTTTATTCCACCCAAGAACTGCTCCTTTCCAACACCTGAGCTGCCTGTATAGACAGTCCATTTCAAAAATAGAAACATTATGTTACCTTATACCTCAGTTTGAAAATGTTCCTGGTAGCAATGACAATTATGAATGCTTTTATTACTGCAAAGAAAAGATTTTTAAACAATGTAATCTTGTGATGCACTAGAATTAAAAGTTTGAACAATATGATCATTATTTTCATGTTATAGCCAATAAATGATAAACGGCCAGTGTGTGTGTGTATATAAACACTATTTTGTCTAAATAAATAACATAAATCACAAACAAATGTGTTCTTCTGGCATTCCAAATAAACTAACAAGTGTGGAAAAAATCCTTTCCCTTCTACCACACGCTCTCTATTCTCTGTGGTACCTCCTCCTAGCAACAATAGTTTAAGATATGCTTTTTGGGGCATTAAATAATGGGGCAAATACCAGTAATTTGACGAGCGCAAACGCTACACTCATTTTAATACTCACTTAAAGGGGTCATATGATGCTGCTAAAAATAACATTATTTTGTGTATTTGGTGTAATGAAATGTGTTTTTGTGCGGTTTAAGGTTAAAAAAAAATAAAAATTATCGATTTTTACAAGGCTCATCGCTCTGAAAAGCGAGGTGTGCTGTGATTGGCCAGCTATCTAGTGCATTGTGATTGGCCGAATGCCTCAAGCGTGTGACGGAAATGTTACGCCTCTTAACATATTGTGATTGATGCCTTGTCCGGCTGGAGCGACTGGACAAAAACATAAAACTCATTATACACGTGATATAAACATGATTTAAACTTGTTTTTTATTTTGTTTTGTTTTGAAAAGGTAGTTTAGATTTGTTTAGATTTCTAAATAGAACACCGCGGCCTTGAAGTGAGCAGAGAACGGCTTGTAAAAGTAAAAATGAAAGCTAATTTCAAATATTAATATTATTCAAAATATTAAATGATAATAGCATATAAACAACTAAATTAACTCTATATTAATTTTAAGATTTGTTAAAGATCACATTTACCATTTGTTAAATTATTTTAGATGACAGCAAATATGGTCTAAATGTAAAAATAGGGTAAAAGAACATACATATCCTATGCCAGCCAATATTTAAATCTGAAAAAAAAAAAACTCTTACAGTATATCTTCCATTAACTGATATGCTACAAATATGATTTGTACAAAAAAAAATTTTCTATTTTTATGCTTATATGCTTTCATTTCGGTTAGGGCAGACACTAGTTTTTCAATAATATGTGACACACACAAAAAATAGTTTAATAGTGAATTTCTCTCACACACAGTCACAAGTACATCATCGTGTGTCACTGTCATAGTAGACTAAGTGGGCAGTTTCCATATATCTGTTTCTCTCCTACTGTCCCTCACTCATTTATAATTAAACAAGTGTAAATCAATCACTTTGACCGGGCTGCTGCATAAATGCCCATCTCTACGGTTTCTCACTGAAGCTGTGATTGGTATGTTCAGGTCAGGTGTGAGAACTGAGCCCTGACTGGCTGATTCTCTAATTGGCTGTGTTGTGCAGGCACTGCAGACACGATGAACTTCATGACCCATCACACAGTCTAACCAATACACAGACAGAATATCAAACAGAAAGAGAGGAAATGAGTGGGACAGCTGGCCTTGACTACCCTTCATATCACTTTCTCAAACAGGAAGAACCAACACTCTCTCTCAGACATAATTATAGTAAATGTGAACTGCTGTTTACAGCCCATTTTTTAATCTGTGAGAAATTAACTGGATAAATAAAAACCGTAGCAGAATGGAACCAGACCTGAGTGAAAAGTTGGCTAAAACACTACCTAAATTCTCACTACTTAAATCTACATTATCATATATATATATTTTTTTTTTAAATAAATGAATACAGAAAGAAAGAAAAGAAACCATGAGATTTAGACTGTGTATCTTATCAAGACTAGAAATGCAAATTAGCCTTGGGTATCCAGCCAAAATATCTGGTTGTTTAAACACACACACACCCTCTCTTTAATCCTTGTTTACAATTCAAATTCTAATATATCAGCATTTCAGCCTCCTCTTGACACACTGATGTCACTATTAGTCACATGTATCACCATAGTAACAGAATGGGGCTCCAGGTGCATTTATCTCTCAATACCTGACTGGCACAAAATCAAATCTCATCTCAGCACACCTGTCATGTCTGGAGAGCTTTCCTGGAAGCTGCGTAAGTCAGATCTGGAATTCCTCAGAGCCAAGAGATCCTGCTTTAGACTACATATATAATAGATTACTTGTTCTCTCTATGCATTAAAAATATACTACTGTTTCAAACCAATGTTAACCATTGCCAAACATAACCACACTGCAGTGTACAGTATGTATATTGTGCACAGTATGCAAGTTTTCTGTCTTACAGTGCATTCTGGCTAACATTTTTTACCAAACATGTGTTCCCTGGGAATCGAACCCACAACCTTTTGTGATGCTCTACCACTGAGCCACAGGAACGCATGTGTGGTTTTTTAACCACACAACACATACTGATGTCATTCACCTGTAACTTCATTACTGATTTATTTATTATGTTAGTGATGTGAATTATTGACACACAGATTAAGTGTCTTCAGTTTAGGCTTGAGCAGGTGAGAGTATGTTTGCATGAAATATTAATACAGCCTAATGATGTGCTGAATCAGGTCATAGGTCACAGAGGATGATGTGGGAGATTCTGACTGTAATTAGGGCAATTTTCTGGAATATGCCGGTTTTCAACCGGTTTTTGTGACAGTTCGCCAAGGCTCATGGCAGAGGTCAGCCAAAGTCTGTTCATTAAGAATCTCTTCCCCTCTTGCTCACCAACAAAACGGGACTATTCTAGGGGTCAGCTGTGTGATCTAATATCTCTCTTTTTTATAAAATGATTGTTTTTGTACAGCTAGGACACATTAAACTGATTTTAAAAATGCTGGTCATATTAGAATGATTTCTGAAGGATCATGTGACACTGAAGACTTGAGTAATGATGCTGAAAATTCAGCTTTGACATAACAAAAATAAATCATTTTAAATATATTACAATAGAAAACAGTTAAATTGCAACAATATTTCACAATATTACTGGTTTCACTGTATTTCTGAACAAATAAATGCAGCCTTGGTGAGCATGAGAGACTTCTTTTAATATATATCTATATACCTATATCTATTTATGTGTGTATACACTTTTATTTTCTTATACATTTCACTTTTTAAATTAGAATCCACATTCTTTATGATTAAGCTGTGTATTCATGAAACAAAAACAAACAAACAAACTCATAAATTATGATGCCATTTAGAGGTATTCATAGAGCTATATTTGTGAAAGCCATTAGCGATAATGAAATGCATAGCAGGCAATTTAAAATGCAACTTAATTAATGTGAAATTAATATGCAATTTAATTAATGTGAAAATAAAATCTCATTTCATGCATATTATCAACTGCTGTTAAATGGCATATAGACTTTTATTCTGTTCACATATTATTAATTGCAATGAGATTACATAGATATTTTTTTTGCATATTATAAAATGCATCAAGGATTCCCTCATCTCAGTATGTGTGTGACCCGGCCTTATGGGTAATACACACTAATCACATGCATTTGACTGTAATCCCGTTAGATTACACACACACACACACACACACAGAAATCCCACGATTAGAGAATTGCTGGATTGAGCCCAAAGTAATCTGTCAGTAAGGCATGATTAAATTACAGTGAGAGAGAAAAGGCTATTTCTATTAATCAATATTTATGCTATACCACTATTATATGACTCAAAAAATCTGAATATTCATGGAAAAATCACATGCTTGGATAAAACTCCATCTCAGTGTCAACTACATCTGATTGTTTATATTTCAGTATGCCTGACAGCAAAGAATATTCACACGTGGCATCTAATACACTTTTCTTACCCACATAAAAGAAAAAGCTTTCCATTCAAAACACTTTAGCAGCTGCATAGCAACACCCTGGAAACCAACCAAAACATCTTAAAGTGCCCCTATTATGGATTTTTAAAAATTACCTTTCATGCAGTGTGGAACACAGCTCCAAGTGAATGAAAACATCCTGTAAAGTTTTAAATCTGAAAATGCACCATGTATAAAGTTATTGTATCTCAAAAGAAAGAGCTGAGTCTGAATCATTGAAACAAGTCATTTTTAAAACGAATCCCAAGCCGCTTCATGTTGACGTCAACATGAAACATTAGCATATTGCCCGCCCACTTGTTTGTCTTTTCGCGTTGGTCTGAATGAAAATGCAAATTCATTCTTTGCCACTAGGTTCTGCATTTGGAGTGTGGTTTCCCCGGTAACGCTGTACACAAAGCAGCACTGTGCTCACAAACGCTGCTTTTTCAGGCATTACAGGCAAGATGAAATGGAAATGAAATCGACCAATCACCGCAGATTAATGTCATGCAAAGAAAGGGTTTGGAAAAATTAATCGTTGAGCGAATTTGTTTGGGAGTCGCTGAGCAAGTAAGGTAAAAATAAATGCATTTTATAAGACAATGAAAGTGTTTTTTGACCTTGCATGCATGTAAACCTGTTCTTAAAACCAAAATATGAACATTTCATTACCCATAATAGGAGCACTTTAAAGAAGTTCTAAACGTAGGTTCAGGAAGAGCCTAATCATTCAGTCCAACCAATCAAAACACCAGCAACCAATCAAAACACTCTCTCAACTGCATAGCAACTCACTGGCAACCAATCAGCACCCTGGCCACTACCTACTGCATTCGAGATCCAGCAACCAAATTCAAAGATCTCAAAATAAATTCCTATGCATTTCTTACACATTCGTTCAAGACCAATGCTAACCAAATTAATTTATAATTCCATATTGTATGTCAACAACTGAGTACTTTTTTATTTCTCCTAAGGATTTATAGAGATTTTAAGCTGATACTTTAAATGAATGCATAATTAAGAGCTCCTGAAAATCTCCTGCGGCATGAAAGAGCAATAAACTTCCCCCCTGGGAAACCTGTTCGACTTGCATATTCATTTCATCACCTTCTTTCGGTTGGATCCATTTTCAGCATCTGCTTTACCTATTTGCATTTTTGAATCATAACAAACAGTTAAATGTTTTTTGCAGTTGCACACTCCCACACAGCATCTGCAGCCAAAACGTCTGAAATGATAAGGCACTCAATCACACAATCACCCCGTCAGCAGCTCCGACACACACATAAACACACTCTGATCAGCATGATAACACCACTTCCAAACAAAGCCCTGATATCACCAGCGAAGAATGTGCAAAGAGATTTACACACATTATGTTCTGGGAAAATACCATTGTGAATAAATACAGCTGTGGCGTATCAGCGTGTGTGTTTGGTTGAGTCTGATGTGATGTTTAGAGCATTCCAGTTTGGAGTGAGACAAGGTCGAACAGCTCCAGAAGGCTCGTAAATTTTCCCTCTCTGATATCACAGTGAGACAGGAAGGATTCCAGAGAAGCATGGCCCATTTACCTGCTCTGCAGCTGGGAAACAAACTGACGGATTGTGGGCCGAAGGGAGAAACCAATTCAGAAGAATAGATGTGTGTCCTGCTCCAGACCTGAGCTCTCTACAGAGTTTGAAGTGGAAGAGTCCATTCATCAGCAGCTGCAGGGGTGGCACTTTGCCATCAAACTAGAGAAAATGGTATTTCCCTCAAATTTAGGCCAGGTCGGTTAAAAAGAGGGAGGAAAACACTGCAGGAAAGACTGCTGAACACGGTTACATTGAAACACACACACACACACACACACACACACACACACACACACACACACAATGAGACTCGATTTAAGAAAAAGGAAATTCCTTCATGGACCCTTTCTCATGATTCTCAGCACAACATGCCTTACAAAGTAACATGCTGTGGCTCCAATCAGTGCTGTTATTGTTAACTGAAATAAAAATGAAATTAAATAAAATATTAATATTAGAGAAAAACAACTTAGATGAAAAAAAAAACTAAATTAGAAATGTTGCTTTGACATCTTTCTGAAATAATTTTAAGTACTAAAACTTACAAAAAAAAGACTAAAACGGAAATAAAAATAAATTAGAGCTGAATAGAAATATACAAAACTACTAAAAAGACAAAAGCACATAAAATTAAAATTAAAATGAAAACTGAAAATTAAAAAAAAAAAAAATATATCATTTTCCCACAGTACCATGCATAAATTACTAAAATGAAAATAAAATAAAATTTAAGCTAAACAGAAATATTAAATCAACTAATTTAGATAAAAAAGTTCTGAAAATCTAAAAATAAACAAAAATTAAAAATATTAATAACTCCTATAATATATATATATATATATAATCCTATAATATATATAATATATATAAACAACACGAAAATAACATTGGTTCCCGCAGTACCATGCATACACTGTTTACCATAGTACTGAATGATTACCACAATCCTGTACAATGCAATTTATGTGATACTTTAAATACCATGCTAAAGTAATGGTATGAGATGGTAATACTATAGTACTTTTTACCATGGTAATGAAAATCATGTACAATTTTATAAATATAAATACTTCGAAAACACAACTAACTGTACATGACCAAAATATCCTTTTTTTTTTTTTTAACAAGTGTTACATTTACAAAAGAGTATATAAAAAAAATACCATGACAATACCATGTTTTTTATATATATGTACCACGGTAGTACCACACTATTTTAAATGTATCTGATAATTGTAAGTTTTTTAATATCAGTGCTAGAGTAAATACCATGGTAACACCACAGTATTTTTTGTAAGCATAAGTAACCACACAGAAAACTCTAGTAATGTGCTAACAAGTCAAAACACCTTAACAACGGCATAACAATGGGCTGCTAACTACTGTACCTACAACAGCCTAACATCTTGTCAGCTAGTTTGCAACACATTGTATTCAGAAATTGCAAACAACTAGTTTGTTAGTGAAGTTTTGTTAGTAAAATGACATTAACCTGTTCCTTTCACCGTGTACTATAAATCAGAATTTGCTTGGCAGAAAAAGTGAGGATATTCAGTCAGTTAGTTGTATATTTCAGAGCAAAATGTAAAAACCCAACTATATGCTGAACCCTAAACTAACCTCGGGAGTCTTCGCTCTCACACACCATCCGAGAGACACACAATTAACAGCTTAAATGGAACAAAAGCAGCTCTATGTCTGTGTATTAAGATGCAAGGATAATGCCTTCACTGAGGCTGATGGACTGTGCTGGGCTTTAAAAAGAAAGACGGAGAGACTTGTTTTTCTGGTAAGTAGAATGAAAGGAAAAGGGGAGGGGGGGTGAAGGGTCTCCCAAGGAAATACCTGCTGGATCAAACACTGCTGCCTGTAAGGAAAGTATATGTGTGTGTGTATAGATGTGGAAAGAATGCGTTAGGAAGCCCCTCCTCATCTCCTGAATGTGCCACAATGTGTGTTCATCATATTTACTAGCCATGCTAAAGCCATTACCATCACATTGTACGTGTGTACAGTATGTGGCTTTATAGACAATAACAGCATGAATTACACTGCAGACACTGACCTCTGGTCAAATTCATTTTGAATGGTCATTTTGGGTGGTCTCTGTGCTCATAGGTTATACAGGTTTGTTGTTTCTTTTTGTAATCTTGAGATTCAAGTGGTAATTTCTATGGTCAAGCTTAACATGAAGAGAGTTAAAAGTCACTTGGCTCTTCATCTGTCTGTTGATTTCATCTGCACAGAGAAAACTACAGACTTTTGAAGTCCATTTAATCTAAATATGACATTTAAAATAAAAAATATATATCATTATATATCATAAATCATTAGTGGGCAAAATATTCCTTTAAATTACACAAATGTCACAAAAATAAAAAATAATTTACAAATTTATGAATATATTTTCATATTGTTTGGAACATTCTTAATGCTTTAAATTGCAATGGTTTAAATAAAAAAAAAATAAAAAAAAAATTTAAACCCTGGCAATTTAAAGCATTAAGAATGTTCCTAAATAAAATTCAAATATATTTATAAATACATATACATATATATATATATATATGAAGAGTTCATTTGCAAAAACAGATAACTCAGTTTTTAACAATTTTCAAAAATCATGTTTTTTCATTGTGCATTCCAGTTAATCTCAATTAAACTGCATTTGGGTTATTTTGATTAAGTAAAAATAACTTAAAAATACAGCTAACTAACACAATGAAACACATTAAAAACATGATAACATAAAAAAACAGGCTTTTTGAAAATGTAAAAAAAAAAATTAGTTATCTGTTTTTGCAAATAAACTCTTCAAATATATGTACAGTTTTGGATGTAATATATTCAATATTCATATATAATGACATTTACATTGTACTCCAAAATACTTGTAAGAACACCGTGTGTATGAAATAACATGATAATACCATGGTTATGCAGAGCACCCTGTGAGAAATGTCTGTAGCTTTATTCATTTCTGTTGGCTCTGTTTCTATAGCAGCAGCCTGTTATACGTCAGCCTTGGAACAGATAAAAACTTTGCTGTCATTTCTTCATGTATGTCACAGCGAGATGGAAACTCTGAGATTCGCTCTGCTGTGTTCTGTTCACACAGTAGGAAGGTAGGAGACACAACCTGAATACTGATCTCTCTCTCTCACACACACATATAGATAGATGGGAGTTTAGACTCCTGTGGAGAGCTGTTTTCATGACCGTGAGACAGTGTGTGACTCAAGCCCTTAGAAACCACCATAGCAACACTAATACGCTTTACAGCTCACAACACAACCTGATTATGGCATGAATTCAAAAAGGACGACAAAACAACCGCTAGAGTTTAAAATTTTTTGGGTGAAATGTGAGTGGCACCTGTCCATGCAAAATTCACTGCAGTAATGATAAGGTGTTGTGGATGGTTCCTAGGGTGTTGCTATGCGGTTCTGACTCAGATTTAAGGTATTATTCATGTTTGTACAAACAACCAGTATAAGACGAAATACTGTACATGTTAAAGTACTTGGGATTATGAGTTTATTGAAATCACTAACCTTAAGCTATAGTTTTAAGCAACAAAATATGTTTATGTAAAAATATAAATAATACATTGAATTAAAAATTATATTTTATTTAGAAAGTAAATGATTTATTTTATATTTCACAGATCAAACACAAAATTAATTCAAACAATATATATTAATATGCATACTATATAAAATATATAATATTCAATATATTCAATATTAAAAAACATAGTTACTAAATATGAATTTATTTTAAAAATATTATTAGTCAGATTTAAGGTATCATTCATGTCTGTAGAAACAGTCAATGTGAGGCAACATGTAAAAGTATTCAAGTATGAGCAAAAATACCGTAATAGTGATATTGCATATAATATGTTTTATATAAAAAAATAGATTATATTTAGATTGATAAATCAATATTTATTGTTTATATTTTAAAAAATACAAAACATTTATTCTTATTTATTTTAATACAATATTTTATATCTCATTATATTATGTTATATATTGTTTCTATCTTTTATATTTGTATTTTAATACAAATATTAAAAATAAGTAAATTATGATAGATAGATAGATAGATAGATAGATAGATAGATAGATAGATAGATAGATAGATAGATAGATAGATAGAGATTTTTTGATAATTTTTGAGGAGGTGGTCATCTATGGATTGTTGAAAATTACTCAAAGTGACCAATCCTGTTCATACCTGGTAGACGGCTCGGACCAGGATGTCAGGAGCTCTGATCTGTGTATGCCTCAATCTTCTGAGGGCTGCCGAGGTCACATCCCACAATGCACTGTGCCTCACACACATACTCTCTCCCAGACTCAGAAGCATCGCCTCCATGACTGACAAGCACACAGGTACGCAGGTGTGTGTTCCAGTAATCCCCTCTTCAGCACAGGTGTGTGTGGGAGAAAACGTCCCCAGGTAATGCTGCTCTCCTTTCTGCGTACTCCTCTTTCATTTTCTCATCTCTTCTTCCTTTAATCCTCAGAAATGGGAGACTGAGACTGTGACTTCTGTGTGACTCAGATCTCGTCTTCCAAATGAATTCGGTCTCACTGGTCTCTCTCCCTCCACTGTAGGACAAATTCCCAGAATAACAGCCCAACACAAACATTCCCACAAATAGAGGACTATTGGTCCCTCTTTGTCGTTCTCTCCCTCCTTCTCTCACCCTCTTGTTTGTTTTAAAGCAACAGTCCCAAAGCAGGGCATTGAGGGGTTTTAAGCTTGCATGATGCTCTGAGACGCCCATCTAGGGCAGAGTGAAGGACAGTTATCCCTCCCCACAGGACGGATCCTGCTCGAGTTCATCGGCCCCGGACGACTGAAGAGATACTCGATATGTGTGTCTCAGCTTTCCCAGTGTGGCAGAGCAGCAGACAGCGCTTACTCATGGGAGTTCAAAACTAATTTTTCCATAAAACAGTTTGGAATGACGTCCAGATTCCAGAGTTTTGGAGTGGGACATGCCATTTGTGTCAGCGTTCTCAGGGCACCAAGCACCCAATCCAGATCCAGCCCCTAAACTACAGACTACCTGAAAAAACATTTACCTACAAAAGCCCTCCAACATTCCCCAAAAAAGTACTCTTTAGGGCTTTGTTCAAATTACTAACCCTTAAAAGTAATAATGATATAAATAATAAAATTAATTAACATTTTATTTAAAAAAAAAAAAACAAACAGTAATACTATAGTGATAAATGAATTAATTATGATTTTTTTTTAAATACATAAATGTTATTTTATATTAAATCAGTTTGAAAGTACTAGTCAGGAGTTTCTTCAAATCACTAACTCTATATGAGCAATAGTAATAGTGATAAATAAATACACATTTTAATTTTTTTAGGTTAATGAATTAATATTTATTTCTATTTTTAAATACATATGTTAATTAAATTAAATCAATTAATTAATTAACACTTCATGCACTGCTTGAAATATTTCAGATCACTAGCCTTAAGTATGAGCAACAGTATTAGTGAAATAAATTAATAAATACATAAGATTTACATAGGCTATATAATAAAGGATTTTTTCAACTGGAAATTCAGCTAGAATAACCGGTGGCTAATCTTATGTGGTTTGTAGCTGCTTGAAGCTTGTTATTTATAGACCATTTGCTGGTCTAAGCTAGTTTGGTAGTGGATAAACTGGACTTTAAGGTTATGGGGTCAGGATTAAGCTGGTTAGTGTTGGTTAGCCTGTCGGTGGGGACTTGGCTGACCAACTTCACCGTCTTGGGCTTTTATGAGCTATTTTTTTACTAGTAAGGATTTTAAACGTACATATTTTAATTGCTGTATTTATGGTAATATAACATACAAACTGTGTACTATTTAAGTATTTTGTTTAAATGCCTTATTAGATATGCAATCCTGTAAATACATTTTAAAAAATCCTTCTTTTACTTTATACTAATGGGTAACTCATGCACTCAGCCTAAACACCAGATACTGTGATTTACATTGCTTCTTATTTGAACACAGCACATTTTTCATTCTGCAATTCAACAGAAAGCCTTGGTCAATAGTAAGCAAGTTGAACAGCATCTGATCTTGATTAAAAATGCTTCCTGTCTTAGGAGAGATTTATATGATTTTCATATTGATGCTGGCATAGCATATGATCAAACTTGCACACATCAATATTGGATTTACCATGATTGATAAAAGATTTATCATGTTAGCCATAGGTTCAGCTAAAATGCCATGCAGGTATTTAAAAAATGAATGTAGTGAACAAAAAAAAAAAAAAAAAAAAAACTTGACTTGGTATTAGCCACCAATGTAATTTATTGATTTTACATGATTAACAATACATCTGTGGGATTTTGAAGGAAATTATAGTTACCATGGTGATACTCTAAGAATTTTTTTGTGAACCACAAAGGCTACACATAAAGATTAAGTAACACATTTCTATAGTGCAGGCAGAGAAACATTGTTGGCTTTAACAATAGTCAAATTATATGATTACAGAGAGTGTAATGACACTGTGTGACACCAAACCTCATTCAGTCACAGTCAGAGACAGCTGGAGTCTAATGAATGAGCACCGAAGCACATGCGTTTCTATTTGTGTTCATGCTTCTGTGGTACTGGAGGCTAAATACAGGGCTATGGAACGAGGACAACTACAATAACTCATTCATGTTACTGTCCTGCATTCTGTGGCTCAATGCATATTGATTTGTGCACAATAAATCAGATGTGGAGTGTGATAGTACTACTGTAAAGCATAAATGTGAAAGTATTCATGGAGGTGCATGCGGGAGAGAGAGAAACAGATTTCCTAAGAACTGTCTCAATAGCTTCAACTGAATGTTTAATGATCTGTTACAAAATGCAGATGTTTTTCCTTGAATTCTGTTCAATGTGAAAAACAGAAACTTTGAAAAATACATGAATTTCACATTAAGATGTATTTAATTTATGGGGTTTTGTTTAATGGAAATGATTGCATTTGAGGTCTGAAATTATCTCATGTGAAACTTTGAGAGCACATGTGAACTACAAAAATCATGGTTTTGTCTAAAATGATGTCAAATCCGTGTGGGTTTTCTGGGAAATGTTGCACAAAAAAGGCTTTCAAAAAAGATTTTTGAAAATGAGAAAAACAAGTAGAGTTTGCACAAACAAAAGTTGCACGTTGCTATGTTCCCCACATAAAATAAAATAAAATAAAATAAAATGATTGAAGTGATATTGTAATAGTTGTGCATGGAATTCCTGTGTTTTTTCTCTGAAGGAAATGAAGACACAAAAACAGAAAACAAGTTGTCCAACAATAAAGCAGCATGATGTCTTAAATTGTGAAATATGTAGCGTCCTGTTTCTCCTGCTGTGTTCTATTGGAATGTTCAGAATTTGCGTTCCCTGATTCTTTTGAATTCATGAGTCAACGGCTGCTGCTTCCTGAGGGGTGAGAATGTCATCTGCTGTCATTTAAACGTGTGAATGTGTGTGAGCAGCTATTGTGTGCTGGAACAGGATCAAATATTTAGAAATGGAGGTAGTTCTCAAACTTGTGTGTGTAAGCGGTCTATTTTGTGGAACCCTGGGAAATGCTGTGGTATTCAGTGATTTTACACACACTTAAGCCTTGTGCACACCAGGACAATTATAGCGCACACTTATCGCCAGCGTTTTTCGAGACATTTTTTGACATGTCTTGTGTGTTCATACCCAAGTGATTTTCGCTGGCGATGAGCCGAGTGAACGTCCACTCTCTGACATTAGATGGCGCTTAATAAAAAACAGAAATACCCAGGTACACATTGAATCCTATTTGATCTGCAATTCCTCTCCATAACATCATTGGGTATCAATGTGTGCTCGGCAAGACCATTTTGTGCTTGAGTGCCACCAAGGTGTGTTTTCCTGTAACTTCAGCAGCTCCGGGCACATGAACAAAAGCGTCAATCTCATTGGTCCGACAGTTTTTAACGCAGCGCATCATATCAAAAAAATGAGACTGAGGCTATATATATATATAAAAAAGACACTTTTAAGCCTGATGTTTTGCGCGTCAGTTTGCACACTCACATTGGTGTTAATGTAAATAATCACAAGGGATTAAACTTCGGCGATAATCGTCCCAGTGTGCACAAGCCTTTAAACACACAAAAAAACATATTAATCAGACAGATGTCGACCATGTACTTTTCACACAAATGCTATCTGTCTATTTAGATGTAAAAAAAAACACTTGGGAAATGTAGGTCACAATAAATGTGAAGGGAATCACGGTGATTCGGATACATAGACCTCTGAAATGAGTGTCAAATAATTTTATAGCATCACTGAAAACATTTTTTTTTTTCTCATGCGGCTTGTTTTCCAAACTGAGAGTTGAAATTTTTGTGCTAATCGAAAGCATGCAACAATGCATAGCTCTACATCATTCCAAAATTCTCCCTCTCCTGCACATTCTCACCCAAACACACAAAAGAACCTCTGGCATCTTCAGTACCATGTGACAGAAGCAAAAAAGAGAAATAGAGTTATGAAAGAGAGAGAGAGAGGGGGAGAGAGACTTGCTGTCCCAGTGCACCAGAGCTGTTTGAAGTTATGTTATGTATGTGAGAGCGTGACCTACTTCATTCTGCATATAGGCTAATAAGTGTTTGCTCCTGAATCTTTCTGTGAGCATAAATATTTATGAGGATTATACTATAATAGCGCAAACCCACAAGAACGCAGAGGAGGCAGCCGCACACACACATGCACACACACTGAGCCGGTGGAATTAAGCCTGGTGTAACTCCAATCCAAGGCCACCAGCAGAAAGCACATACATTTCCTCCCTAAACACCCAGGCGCACCATCACACACCCCCAGAATGGCATGAATAGACTATTGAGAGAGAAAGATGAGTCAAAATGTGTGTGTAATGCTCTATGACAGGCCTGTTCCAGTGCATGTGAAATGATCCATTCTCTACTCTTATTTTTAGCACAAAGCTCTGTACTTGTTCATGTCTAAGAGACATTCAGGACATTTTGGGGGGTGATGCATCCTGTTTTGGGGGATGAATGTGACCCGGGCTGACCCTGGGATCATGCACGGGTGTTTCTGGGAGCAGAACATGAGACTTAATTGAAACCAGTAGACGTCAAGTTCACGTAAAGGTTGGAGTCATTTAAAAAGCTTTATGTTCTCAGACATACATGAGATTGTGTGTGTGTGTGTGTGTGTGTGTGTGTGTGTGTGTGTGTGTGTGTTTATGACTAGACTGCATTCCAGTCTAATATTCAAAGTAGTCAGAACACACTTCATATCTTCCACTGATATGAGAAAATGTGTGTGTGTTTGTGTGTGAGGAGGAATTCAATTCTATTTCTCAGGCTCCTTCAGGGCAGCTGATATTGCAGCATTCACATGCTGAAGTTTCTGAGGGGTAAATGTGCTTGTGTGCATAAGTGTGTGTGTTATTGGATGGTTTTTCTTTCCAAAGATCAATTTGAGCTTGAGGGGATGTCTAAATGGAGAGGAAAACAATAAAAGTGATAGCGGCAGCTTGGTGTGTGCATGCCTGTGTTGAGATTTCTTGAGGGCCCATGTGGAGAAGCTAGTACACGATGATGTGACAAAGCTGTAAATGATCAATTTATCATCTAGATGTCATCAGTAAAAAAATATTTTGAGATTTACTTGGAAGGAATCATCAACTCTGCTATGTCTATAAGGCCACAAATGTACTCTATGCAAGTATGAGGATGCACTGTAGGCATACTGTACGTTCTTAAAATACATTCTTCCTTTATGTTGGTAATCCAAACCCCTTTCTCAGAATCGACTGTGAGGTCATATTTAGATCCACTTCCATCCAACTGATGGACTAAACCAAGTGCCCACCCTACAGGAAGTAAGATCTTTTGCTATTTCCATTGCATCATGACTTTAAAGGGAAAGTCCACCCAAAAATGAAAATTCTGTCATCATTTACTCCCCCTCATGTCATTTCAAACCCATGACTTACTTTAATATGTGGAACATAAAAGAAGCTATTTTGAAGAATGTTGGTATCCAAACCAAAAAAATATTATGGAAGTATATTATGGACCAGAAACTATTTGGTCACCAACATTCTTCAAAATATCTTTGTGTTGACAGAATTTTCATTCATGACCTCTTAGTCAATTGTAATAAATAGACAGGGTTTAATATGATTTATGATTTGAGAAGTCAGTCTTCACTGGAAGATCAAGTTATAACATTTTGATTAAAAGTCATGAGCACAAAGATTTAAGAAATAAAACAAGCATGGATGAATAATTCACCATAAGACCAATTAGGTGCATTTAAGACACAGATAGGTTGAATTACCACTTTACACTACCCTAAGATGTTGTGCTGTTTTTATCTGGTCTTAGCTGGTCTCCCAATCTGGCCAAGTTGGTCTTCAACTGAAAAGTGTCCAAAAACCCCCTAAAACCAGCTGATAGACCAGTTTGACAAGGCTGGGAGACCAGCTAAGACCAAGACCTAAGACTGGTTCAAGGTTGTATTTTTCCCAGCAGGGAACAAATCTCAGTACTCATAGAGTGATGTTCTCCTTTAAATGTGCCGTTAAATCAGATGGAAATGCTTGTCAAAGCCAGCAGCAAATGCATTCGAGTACATGCATAAAGTCTAGCCTTAATGAATAAAGATATATAAATTAGATAAACACAAACACGCACATATTTCTACACATTTTTGATTACATACATGGTACAATGCATTAGCAACTGTAAATGTGTTACTTTGGAGCATTTTAAAGGATGGCTGATGTTGCACAAGCTCAAGCACACACTTGCATATTAATCCACATTTTGTCTGCATCATGCCTGACCTGCTTCCTAATGGGAGGCAACAGAACGGTTAAATTTAACAAGCCTCAATTAGCACTCTGCTTTAGCCGAGAGTTAGCGAACTGCCCAGAGACAAACTCTATGGAGCACACAAAAAAGACCCAATTAAAGACACACACACACACACACACACACACAGCAGCGATTCCACCCATTGCAACAAAGCATCTCCAAGGAGAACCCCAGCGGCCCCCTAAACATCAAGGTAGAAAGAAACTGTTTTCCACAGACAAACTGCTACTGTTTTTTCGCTAAGAGCATTGGATTTAAAATCTGGCTTCGAAAACTCTGCAAGTGGTCACACCATATTACAGAAGAGGAACATGCTGAGATAAATTTGTAATTTAACCTCAAAAAGACTCAAAAAGAGGAAACAAGGAGGAGGAGGAGAAGGAAGTGGGAAGCTGAAAGGACAGGAAATAGAACAGAAGAGCATGAAATGGTAATGGAATGATAGAAATACGTGGGTAAGTAAAAGAGTAGGGCAGATGGAGGAGGAGTGAAGAAAAAAGGGAGGGCAAAAGAGACAAAAAGAACAGGGCTTCTTTCATTGTCTCGATCTAATGAAGCAGAACATATTTGTCTGTCACAAATGACCAACAAGTGTAAAGATTTTACTCTTATGGAAAGCCCTCCAGCTACATGATTACATTAACCTTCAGTGAAGAAACATCTCATACACAAACACACATACACTCAACTCAAGTTATGCACAAGTTATTAGGAGTCTAATCATAAAACACTGAGTTGCATAAGGGTGAAACCCATCAAGAACACTTCCATGTCATATTTCACCCTGAAACCAAAATAAAAGAAGGCCTGTTAATGGGCCATTAAGATTTTGCACAAAATAACATTATTTACGTGACAATAAAAAGCATTTCCTTCCATCAATTCTTATTAATATAATGCATAAAATACAGTAATTTTATAATTACTGCATTCAAGCATAATATTTTATAATTATATATCTATAAAAATATTTTATAGTATATATTTTAATATTTGTATTATTTATTTTTAATTTATTATTTTTCATAATTAATTCAAATTATATTTACTGTTCAAAATGTTTTTTGACAGAAATTATTATTTTTATTCAGGATGGATACATTTAATTTTTTTTAAAAAGTGACAGTAAATATATTGATAATTTTACAAAACATTTCTATCTCAAATAAATGCTCCTTTTGAACTTTTCATTCATCAAAAAACCCTGAAGAAATTAATCAAGGTTTCCACAAAAATATTAAGCAGTACAACTCTTTTCAACATGGATAATAATATGATATTGAATATAATAATTGATAATAATAATAATGTTTCTTAAGCACCAAATCAGCATATTAGAATGATTTCTGAAGGATCATGTGACGCTAAAGACTGGAGTAATGATGCTGGAAATTCAGCTTTGCATCACAGGAATAAATTATATGTTAAAATATTTCAAAGTACAAAAGAGTCGGTTATTTAAAATTGTATTAATATTTCACAATATTGTTTTTACTGTATTTTTGATTAAATAAATGCAACCTTGTTAAGCAAAAAAGTCTTCTTTCAAACACATATTTAAAAAAATCTTACCTGACCTAAACATTCTAACTTTTTTACAATGCAAATAGGCTTAATTTTCTTATTCAAAATATATTTTTTGCATGCTTAGACTGTAAAAATATGTCCTTATTGATTTAAATGTTTAAGTATGATCAACTTGGCTGTACAAGTCATTTCAACTTAAATTGCATATGTATATGCTTTCATGAGAGTCTCCCAAAACAACTTGTCCTCTCTGACAAAGCCTCTCTGGCTCTGTGATTATCCTGTGGTGTATGTCTGCTGTCTGTGGGAGCTGTGAGTCAAAATCACTCAAACAGATGAAAATGAGAGATGGCAGAGCACAAACACAAAAGACAAGGGGAAGGAAAAAACAATGAGGGGAAAGAGGGGGGTTTGAGAAGCCTAGTAATCAGAAGGAGAATGAAGCTCTTGTTCCTTTGATTAAATCACTTTGTCTGCTAATAGCAATGGTTATGCCTTATCAACCACTGCCGTCCCCCAAAACCTCATCTGCCATCCTCACAGGAAATCCCTAAATTACAACCGTGTTTCAAAAGAGCCAATCAACACAACCCAGTGAGACAGACACACACCACAGGCCTTTATTAAGACCAGCGCTGCCTCTTAAAGGCACATAACAGCCTAAAGACACGTTCTAATGAAAACACAAGGAGAAGTCAAGAAAATCAGAGTGAACTTCCATCATGTTTCATTAGTCTAAAAGTGACCAGTTTTTTTGGTGATTGGCATTGTCAACTCATCAGTCAGAGTGATTTTGGTTGAATGAACCATTACGCTGCCCCGTTTGAACTCTGACTGACAGCTCATTATTGATGGTTAAACAGGATGGTAGACATCTGATCCCTAGTTATGACCCATATGGATATATTATAGATTAAACATGCCTTCTTGCAGACAGACAGCTGGAGAAATGAAAGAGAAAGTGCGAGAGAAGGCAAGAAATTGTGAGATGACAGTTTATGAGAGTGGCAGACATTGCACACACACATACACACACACACACACACACACATATATATATATATATATATATATATATATATATATATATATATATATATATCGGGGGGTGCGTGTGTTTACATATACTGTAAATTATCTAAATATGTAAAATTATCAAAATTTTATACAATAAATGTATATAACAAATATTTTACAAATGTTTCATGTCATATTTTAAAGACAGATAAACAAATTAAACTAAATAAAGTATAAGACAGACTTTTTGGCCCACATATACAGTATCTGATATGTTTCTAGCAGCAGGACTTCAGATTAAGTTGCCAGTCTTTTTTAACATATCTCAGCAGGTACAGTAGTATCTCAGATGGTAGTATGTTCCTCTCCAACTGGTCTGGGCCAAAACTAAGAAGCTTAAGTCTCGACTGCCATATCCATTCTCTCCTGGCAAGTTCTTGCACATGCAGAGCAGCCTGGCTATCAAGAAAATCTCACATTAGTCACGGTAGAGTTTTGCGGCGTGTGCTAACGACATTCGTGTTAGATCAGTTAAGTGGATGGATTCTGCTGCCTGCCAGCTCAGCGTTGCTGACAGTGGATGGTATAGCGCTTTCTAAAGCTGCTTTCACGGTAATGAAGGACCACAGTGAATCTAAGTTAAATGCACAAACACATTCACATGCTCTCGCAGTGCTGGATACTGCAGGGACTGAGTATTTCGAGTCAGTTTTGCATGTCAGTCTGTTTAAGGCATGTAGGCATCAGGCCACAATGCCGTTAGAGCTAAGTGTCTATAATTTCTCAGCTAAAACTCCCGGCAGCTGAAGGGACAGCCTCAGGCCACAGAGAGAGAATGACAGCGAAGAGGAGGAGAGCTCTGCCGGGATGCAGTAAAGTAACGTGCGTGAGGAAATCCTCCAATCAATAATTCAAACTGCTATAATTACACACATCTGTCTCAGTGCTAAACGAGAGAGAAAGAGAGAGAGAGAGAGAGAGAGAGAGAGAGAGAGAGAGAGAGAGAGAGACTTAATGTGTACTACGGCATTGTGAAATATTAAACACTTCTTGTAATTTTAGTGCACAACGAGATTCAAATGAAACTGGCACACAGCAGCCATATGATATAAGCACGAATGTAGGCCATTTCAACATCATGCAAAAATATATACATTTTTAACTTTTCATGTTCTTTTTATAGAATTTGAAAATTTATATAAGTTTTATAGAAGTGGTTATTTTCTATGGCCAATGTTGATCTGATGTCAAGAAAGTAGGGTGGCCTATAAATATTACTGATGTTATTTTATGTTTTGCATAATTTATATAGTGATTTAAAATCACCACACACACACACACACACACACACACACACACACACACACACATATGTATATACCAATAGTTCTAAATATTATTTTTATATCCATCCATCCATCCATCCATCCAAATTATTTAAATTATTCATCATTAAAAGATAATTAAATATGAATAACTAATTATTACATCTATCTATCTATCTATCTATCTATCTATCTATCTATCTATCTATCTATCTATCTATCTATCTATCTATCTATCTATCTATCTATCTATCTATCTATCTACACATTTATAATTACATATAATATTTCAAAAATAAAATAAAATTAGATGCACAGACAGATGGATGGATAGAAAAAATAAATAAAAAAAGAATATGAATTTCTTATTAATTATAAAATGTAATATTTAAAATTAGACACATAAATATATGCATTATAAATTATCACAAAATAATAACAATAATATTTATAACTATGATTACTTCTTATATATAAATAATATATTTGATAAATATGATAAAAGCTGCCTATATGATGGCTATAATATCATCATATATGTTTATACATATTTATATACAAATTTTATTACACGTATTTATACAAATTTATATGATGAAATCACCAGGCTTGAAATCATCATGCTATTTTGCATTTGTGATTTTTAAGAACCTGAATCTCCATGATTATTAAATGATTACTTTGTGGGTGCACACACCCACAACCAGAACGAAAGCAAACACACACACACACACATCTGTATTGGCAGAACTTTTACCCTGTGGCAGTTCCAGTAAATGGAACAGTCAGTGCAGTGAGGTGAAGCTCAAAGTATTTTGTCTGCTAACGTGATTCACATAACTGGGCAGGTTGCTGCGTGTTTTGGGGTAATGTTTATCTGATACCAGTATCTTCAGTGAACGAACACTATTATGCAACACTGTCATTCGAACTGTCACAGACTTCAGAAAGCCATAATCGTGACAGTGACCCTCTTAAGAGCCATATGAGCATGAGAACAACACAATTCACTGAGATTCCCTGTAAAGCACTAACGCAGATGCACATCCATCATGCCAACACATAAACGGCTAATTATCTCCATTGCCTCCTCAGCTGCAGACAAACTAACACACAAGTGCCACCATTGACATCCCTTGATAACCTTGAGCCAGCATTCAAAAACACACAAGACTCACGGATCGTCTCACGTCTTACCCTCTCCTCACTATTTCGCCTCAGCGTCCCCACCGGCAGCTTGAGGAGAAGCCTGCGGGTCCTACTGGGCGTTACGGCCGCCTGGACCACCATGGTGTGAGTGTGAGCGTCTGGTCCACGAGCGTTCGGCGTCTGCTGTCCCGTCACAGACAGACGGGCTGTTCCTCTCTCTCGCTCCGTCTCCACGGCTCCCTCCCACCAATTTTCCAGCCTGTCTCTCCTTGTTCTGCTTTTGAATGTGTTCGCACCTTCTTTGTTGGTGTTTCTTGCACTCTTTCTGTCCGTTTCGCCTCTGTTCCTGTGTCTTTCAGTGGTGGGGGTCCTCACTGTGGTCTTCAGCCCATACTGTGTCGGCTTTCATACTGCTTCCTCAGGAGAAGCGTGTGTGAGTGAGAGAGCGAGCAGAAGGGAGGGAGGTTGTTGTCTCTCTCTCTCTCTCTCTCTCTCTCTCTCTCTCTGTCTCTTGAAGTAGCCGTGGAATGGCGTGTGCGCTCCAGATACATCAGCCTCGCTTCCTCCAGTCAAACTCAATTCAGGTCACTGGATTAATATGAGCATTATCACATACACACGTGAGTCACGTGATGCTGCACAAGAATGTATGCATGTGTTTAGAAAGCAAAGCTGTGTATATGTCAATGTTTATGATGAGGGATAAAGTGTGTGTGTGTGCTGTAAAATATCCATTCTCCTGCTCAAACAGAATATCTGATGTTTTGCCATCTGCTGTTCAGATTAGCTGTAAATCCCATGGCTGCTTTCACCAGACAGACTACACACACACACACAAAGGGAAAATACCCTCAAGCTGCCAACAAGATTACACACTAGGGATCGTTGCATGTGTGTGTAGGACATTATCGCCTAACAGGGACAACAGGGATGTCTTGTTAAAAACTGCACTAAATGCCTGTCCGTCCTTCTCTGCTCTTCAGAACTCAATGAAGCAAGCAGACGGCTACACTCTTAATAACTTTCCATTGCACTACAGGTTCTTTATAGTGGAAAAAGGTTCTTTAGAATTTTAAAATGTTTACACTAAGAAAATAAATGGTTCTGTTAAGAACTGTTCATTGAAAAGTTCATTGAATGGTTCTTCTATGGCATCACTGTGAAAACATCCTTTTGGAACCATTTTTGTGTGAGTGTAGTATTAAGTGAGTTTTATGGAGATTGTTTGTCTGGAAACTGCACTGGAATGAGGTGATGTACTGTTGTGTTTATGATAGAGCATATAATACAAAAACAATCCTGTAATGTTCGAAAAACCATCTGATTCAATCTTGGAAGACAAAACTCTAGTGAGTTGCATGATTCAACGGCATTTTAAAGAGATAATTCACCCCAAATTGTAAATTATGTCACCACATACTCATGTTGCTCCAAACCTGTATGATTTACTTGATTTAAAAAAGAAATAAAAAATTAAATGTAGTTTGAAGATTTTTTTTTTTTTAATAGAATGGAAGTCAGTGATGTCTAGAAGAAAGAAAGAAAGAAAGAAAGAAAGAAAGAAAGAAAGAAAGAAAAAATATTGTACCATCATGACAGTGAGTGAATGATGAGAGAATTTTTATTTTGGGGTGAAATATCCCTATAAGACATCATGGGTACACTCCACTCATAAACATTGTTCCAAAAGATAGATAGTAATGTTTTACTGCTTTAAAATACCTTTAAAATATTATATTATTAATAATAAAATATTATTGATATATTCAAATAATTTAACCAGTCAAAATAAAATGAAAACAAAGACAAGATTTCCCAAAACATTTTTCAATCTTTTCCATTTAATTTTTCATTGAACATAGTTCAATAGTTTAAATTTTAGAACATAGCTTTTTAGAACCAGCAACGTCTGCGTGAGTAAGCAACACTCACATGTAAGGTACTTCAGAAAATGTAAAAATCTAGTTTTAAACGTGTTGTCTCCCTGTCTAAAAATTACAACATTAAACACTGGAATCACTCTTCATATTCTTATTAGACATGCACTGAGAAGAATTCATAAAGCTTTTCATGGGAACATCTACAGTCTATATGTACAGTATGAATTATTTTATTACCTCCAAGAACATGAAAAGGTCAATACAAATGAATCTTTTTTTCAAATATATACAGAGAAAGAAAGAGAGAGAGAGAGAGTCAGAAGCTTTCCTTCTAATCCCTGCTCAGCATCATTCATTCAGTAGCTGCTCCAGATTAGGTATATTAAAAACTGTTTCTATTTTTACCATACTGCTGAGGGTTTATATGGCTCTTTGCCTCATATTGCTCATATACAGTCTGTTTTTTAATAGCTAAATTATGCCTGTGTGATAAACCAAGATAGGGAACAGGGGAACTGATAAATTTGTCACACCATGTGTGTTGGTTCCCTCCCCACTCACACACTAAACCAAGCTATTACTTCCTGTGTATCCGTGACATTCTTAATACAACCCGAGAGTGGATAAAACGCCCAAGGGTACGAGAACTAACTCACACATATACAATATATATACACTCATACACCTTCCAGAGCGTTTTCTCCAACACAGCAGGCCATTTTAGCAAATAGGTGAACAACATGTCACCATTTAAAACATGGTAAATGAATCTGTCACACGCTTACTGTTCGACTAAATGAATTAATCCAATATAATAACACAAACAAAATCTCTAAGCACCTTCAATGACACAAAAGAGAGGCGATGGGGGAGGCTGCTCGACTCTTGCTGAGATGTTTTAATGGAGTTCTGGAGCTCTGCCTCTGTTCTAGGGCTGCAGGGGCTCATCCAGAACCTGTTTACACTGCACCCTGTAATCTTAGCCCATGGCACTCTGAGTGTGTGTGTGTGTGTGTGTGTGTGTCTCAGATGCCATCCATTGCAGTTTGTGTGGCTGTTATCCAGACCGAGATTTCATAAATTACCATAATTACTGCAAAACCCCACACACAAAAAAACATCTATCCCCACCAACGCTCTTCTCAGAACCCGGTTTAACCCGGTGTAACTCCAACATTGGTACGAACGGAAGACAATTGGACGGAGAAGGAAAGGGTTTCATAATACATATCGTGGGAAAGGGTGAGGCTGAGAGCGCAGAGTGAAACAAGAAAGAGGGAAAACACAAGCGCTGACAGCAATGATTTGTTCGCCATGTTGGAATAATTCACTTCAGTGGAGCAAATTGATAACGCTTCTGGGGTTATTGAGTCTACAAATGATCAACAGCCACTTTAATTTTCCTCATTAAAATAAAGCACATATCTGTTATCAGGCACTGCAGATGGTTTTGGGAAATACTCATCCGTTTCAGAAGAGAATATTCAAAGGAGCCATATTCTAAGATTTCTAGCCATTTCTTTTTCCTAACTGAGAATCTTAGTTCTTAGTAAAAGGTATTCTGCTCTACATAAACACAATTTTAGCAACCAATGCTTTCATTTAGTTTCACATTATCATTTCACCTTATAGAAGCCAGTCTCTGCTTCAATTGTGATAAAGTTTACAATAAGGAAAATAGTCATATTGTGAGATATAAAGTTACAATTGTAAGATTTAAGGTAGTTATGAGGAAAAAAAACACACATTTGTTAGATATGAAGTCATAGTGTAAGATATAAAGTCACAATTGGGGAAATAAAGTTGCATTGACATCAATTTTATGAGATAATATTTATAGAAAATTTGTATTGTTCAAAGAAAATTCATGGTGTACAACACAAAGTTGAGATAAAATGTCTTGTAAGATATAAAGTCAAAATTGTAAGTTTGTAAAGCTGTAGTTACAAAAAAACTGATCATGAAAAAATGTCACAATTATGGGAAACAAAGTTGCATTTATGAGATATAAAAAGTTTCTGGTATCCGAAATAAGGTTGAAAGTATATAAAAAGTTACAATGTAAGATAACAATTCAAAATTGTAAGATTTAAGGTTGTAGCTACAAGAAATATAGTTATATATAAAATATATAATTTTGAGATATATATAATATATAATTTTGAAATATAATTTTGAGATATGATGAAGGCCTTTATAATAGCCAAAATGTCATTTTAACCAATAAAGTTTTGGTCTCTTCAAGAGTGAGTGCTGCACCTGACATGGCTTTTTGATTTTGTTTCATTGGTAGAGCACCTCTTTTCGGTAATCTTTGTATATAAAGTTATATCGCAAGATATAAAGACACAATGACAGTGGCATTTATGAGATACAGCATAATACGTTTCAATTATAGGAAATAAGTTTCCAATTGTGAGATAAAAACAAAACAATTATATTGTAAAATATAAATTCACCATTTCAATACATAAAGGTTTTGCAGCATGGAAAATCCTCTTTTTTTGTGATATGAATTCCTACATATCAAAGTGGCAAAAAATCTATGTGAGACAATACATCGCCCCCTTCACCGGTACACAAACTAAAAGACGTCTTACATAACACATGATGAAGGCACATAAAGATCTTCCAAAAACCTATTCTATAAAAGCCAAATAAACCACAACAGCGAGAGGGACTGAGTGTTTTGTCCTTGGTGCAACATTTGAATACTGGTTGTTGCTGCTTTGTGAGCTGGAAACATGAAGAAAGAACCTGCAGTTTCTTCAGGCTGAAACATTGGAACAATGCGTGTGTGTGAGGTGCATTTACAATAGAAATCACTGAATACAGCACTGCCAAACACACAAGCCAAAGCCAAACAAACACGCACAATGGAGTTTATCGCTCATTCTTTAGTGACTGGGTTCACCCTGTCCTCTAGTTGGCCGTTCTTACTCTTGGGAGACTCATATATACACTGTGCAAATGTGTGTGTGTGTGTGTGTGTGTATGTGTGATAGAGGGGCAATAAAATGGAGTCACGGCCAGCTTTGCCCTTTACACCACCCCACTGTTCCCATGGTGACCAGTAACAGACTACTGCCCATGCCCTCTGCCATCACAACTACTGAATCATCAACACACACACACACACACACACACACATGCAGTGCGATATTTAAATAATACATAATAAAAATTATAATTACATAGTAAGCCAGATTTTTTTATTTGGAAATAAATTAATACTTTTATTCAGCAAGGACTGATCAAATTGATCAAACATGATAGTTAAGATATTTATAATGTTTTATAATTTAGATTAATGTTGTTCTTTTGAACTTTCTGTTCATCAAAGGATCCTGAAAAAAAAATGTATGACCGTTTCTACAAAAATATTAAGCATCACAAAACTGCATAATGAAATATATTAAAATAGAAAACAAAAATTTTAAATAATTTGTAATATTATTTCACAATTTTGCTGTATTTTTGGTAAAAAAAAAAAAAAAAATGCAGCTTTGGTGAGGCATCTTAAAAATAAATTAATTAATTAAAAAAATAAAACAGTACAACCAAACCCCAAACTTTTAAACAGAGTGTATATCATAACATACAGATTCCAGAGCATCTACCTCAAATTCTTATTTACTTCAAAGTACAATTACATCACATCCTTATATCAAATGTTTTTGATTTGGGACAGCATACACCTCTGGGAAAATAACCTTAATTTTTTCTTCCTAAAAGATCTGACAATAGAACATTGCACATCACCAAAACCAGCACTTAAGCTGACAGACTGAAACTTTTTTGTGGAACTAAATTAATCTTTTCCAAAAATAACAACAGAGGCATTGTTGAAATATCTTACGTCCGGAGATTAAAATAAAGGGATTATGAACCGTTTGGGTAAAAATAATCAGAGCTTTGTTCTTAGATTTCCTGAAGGCACCGCAGGCTCTTGATGAGAGACAGCAGAAGCACATATGCTGTTAGGCTCTCAGCGACTACACAGTCCACACTTTGATTATTAAACAGTCATTAAACAGAAAGAAGGAAAGACATGCTGATTGTATGCAAATATGAGCTATCTCTCATTCACACACACAAACAACTAGTTTTTTTTTTAAAGACTGCAAAGTTCTGGGTGTTTACCAGGGTGTTTCTATGCAGTTGCTAACATGTTCTGTGCGTGTGTTTTTTTTTTTTGTTTTTTTTTTACTAGACTAAGAGTCAATCCTCAAGAATAAATACCTCCTTCAATGTAAGTCTTGTAAGATTTTTCCACTTGTTTTATCATTCACAAGTCTAAAAACTCTTTTAGAAAGGTAACAGCAACATTAAATTGAAGTAGATCCTAAATCCTTACCTAAAATTCAGGCCTTTGTGTTTCAGTGCAATCACAATCATGGAAATTATAGCAGTCTTTTTTTTAACTGGCACACATGCACAACTGAACACACACACAAACTACCAGACTGCACTGCAAAAGTCTCAAGCATCTGTCAGGTCTGAGGTGTGTCACTCAGTTGAGATGACTGAATTATTTACAGCAGTGAAACTTCAGCATAAACTTTTTCATCGGCATCATCATTTTCATCACCTTGCAGACACTGATGAAACACATGTTTGAGCACAAGCCAAGATCAGATAAAAACACCTCAAGCCCTAAAGAGATAATTCACCCAAAATGAAAATTCATCATTTATTCACCCATGTCATCCTAAACCTGTATTACTTAGTTTTTTCTGTGTAATGCAAAAGAAGATATTTTGAAGAAATGTTTTTGCCATATACTGAAAGTCAATGGGGTCCAAAACAACACTTTCAAATATGTCTCAAAATATCTTATTTTGGGTTACATACAGTAGAAGAAAGTAAGTCATACATCTTTAGAACGACATGGGTAAATGATAACATACACTTTATTTTTATTTTTTAGCTGAATATCTAAACTATAGGCCTACACTCTTATAATCTATTCAAAATAAGGTTTTCAAAATCAAAGAACAATTCTGGGCTCCCCAAAGAACCTTTGAAACCTCTTTCAGTACTTTTTAATAATCTAAATAATTTTTCTTTTCCACAATAAGAACCTATTGTGCAATGTTACATGGATTTTACAAATTCTGCATGGCACCCTTAGATGCCAATAAAGAATATTCATTTTTAAGAGTGTATTAAAAAATATGAATTAGACAGTGGTAATAACAAATGTTAATACTATGGTTCTTTGATATATATCATGATGATAAGTAGGTATTTAAATGGTATCCCAAGTTGCTTCAAAGAATATCATGGTATCACATGCAGAATGGTATCATGGTATTTTTGGCACAACATTAACACTCTTAAAAATAAAGGTTATTTATTGGCATCTGTGGTTCAATAAAGAAACTTTTAACATCTATGGAACCTTTGCAATGGACCTTTTAGTGGAAACAATTCTTCAGAATATTAAAATGTTCTTCACACTTAGAAAAAAAATGGTTCTTTGAGGAACCCAAGATGCTTCTTCAATGGCATTGCTGTGAAAACCCATGCTTGAAAGCCAAAAAGAGAAAAAGAATATAATTTGACTTACAAACACATCCATTAGCATGTGCTCCAGAGTTGTTTCCAAGTCATCAAGTCTTGCTGCCAGTGTCATGATGGCTTATGCAGTCAAACTCAACATAAACCAATGACAGCTTCAAATACGAGGAAAAAAAAGTTGTTTATATCAAATGTTTGCACACTAAATCCAAAGTGCACATCCACTTTGCAAAAATTGGAACATCCTTAACAGGAATGTCGACATTCTAGGATATACTCCCCAATATTTTTTTTAAATCAATTTTCTCAGTCAGAAGATATCTTGATCACTTTGCTTTGCTTCTCAGAGGTCTGTCCCAGTCCAGAGAATATTAGATTGAGCTCCACATCCCAGAAAAACCTCTAATTGCATATGCGTTTGCAGCCACGTGAAGACCTGGCTCAATTCTTGAAAGTCTGCACCATATGACAACCACATGACACGTCTAAGTCTCTCATACACTTCCTCCAGTCGTTCACACTCTTACACGCAGGACTGAGACAAGAACAGACTGTCCAGCTCACTTCACATGGGGACAAAACTTCATTACTGAGGATGACCAACCATCTATGTGTGTGTGGAACAGTGTGTCCGCCTCTTCCTGGGGGCAGTGGACCCACAGTAGACCCCATTGTGCACCGGGACCCAAGAGGATGAGGAGGACCCGTGAGGGTGTCTGTGTCTAATGCCCGTCTCATTCACACAGACCTTCTGATCAATGAGGCTTTGTGTTGCCCATTAACGAAGGGCCAAGAATGTCTCTGTGATGCCCCGGCCACAAAACAAGGCAGAGTCTGGAAACTTATGTAACTGATAAAGAGTTTACTGCTGTTTATGTCTCACGCAATGTGATCAGTGTTCTCAAAAGGGTGTGCCGTCCGAATGTGTTTGTAATAAACAAATCCACCATTATGATGTTTTTAACTTCAAACCATTGCTTCTGGCTAAAATAGGAAATGTTGCTTTCTCCAGTATAAAAAAAGTCATCTTGTCTGAATCAGGAGAGAAATATTCCCAGATCAAGCATTGTTTACTAGTAAAAACTGTAATTTTGATGTGAGAGGAGGACAACAAGGGATGGAAATTTTTTACTGGAGGCAGCGTTATATGGATTATGGATTTTGGCCGGAAGCGATGGTTTAAAGTTAACATTATGCATTTGTTTCTTATAAGCATTTAGCTTTTTACTTCACAAGATGTTAATTGATGGATTGGAGTGTGGATTACTTGTGGATTATTGTGACACTTTTATCAGCTGTTTGGACTCTCATTCTGACGGCACCCATTCACTGCAGGGGAGTGATATAATGCAAAATTTCTCCAAATCTGTTCTGATTAAGAAACAAACTTATCTACATCTTGGATGGCCTGAGGATTAGAAACTTTTCAGCAAATTTTCCTTGTGAACTATTCCTTTAATATGTGTGCAGCAAGCCAGGAAGATGAGAGAAAAACACACAGGGGTGTAATTATAAGTAGCAGGATGTGACTCCATTTGAGTCACAGTTTAAATTTCAGCCAGAGAACACACACACACACACTTACAGATGCTAACAGCTGTTGGCTAATCAAACAGGCCTAATCCTGTGAGCATTTGCACAAACGCCGAGTTATTCTAGCTCACCTTGTGCGAAGCTACAAAACATCCCAATGCAGAGGCAGCCATATGCTGAATCAATGATCAAACACGAAATATGCATTCATGCGTGCTTCACACTGTCAGAATTTAATTTAAACTATCTACTGCATAATGCACAATGATCAGAGGTCTTAGCATTTTTAAAGAGCTTCTTTTTATACAGCTGAACACCAAAGAAACACATTTTCTCACGTGTCTGAATACCATGGAAACTTATTCACTATGATTTTCAGTCTGATTTCACTTCTTAAAACAATAGTCACATGGTCAGATTCACATTTTGTAGCATTACAAATTGTGCTAGGAGATAAAACCTAATACAATATATTTTATTTTAAATAATTCTATATATATATATATATATATATATATATATATATATATATATATATATATCTATATATATATATATATATATATATATATATACGCAGCACAACACTAAATCAGCATTTTAGAATGGTTTCTGACAGATAATGTGACAGTGAAGACTAGAGTGTGCCATCTTTGAATAAATTACATTTTACAATATATTTAAATAGAACATTTTTATTTTAAATTTGAACAGTTTTACTTTTATTAGTGTATGCTTGATCAAATAAATGCAGCTTTAGTAAGCAGAAGAGACATTTAAAAAAAAAACAATAAACAGACTGACACCAAACTTTTGAATGATAGTGTACACTTACACCATCAACATCATTATAAATTCCAATTAACACCAACACAGTACAAACCCACACTGCACAAATGATCAGATAAGATGACACGACTGATATAAGCAAAACACTGATATGCAGAGTGCTGACCTACGGTTTGACCTCCATGAAGATGACAAATTCACAAACTCACACGCACCTTAATATGAAAACTCATGACATTAAAATCTTGTTGAACCCTTGAACCCAAATTCAGTGTAGATGATAATGACCTTTGTACCAGCTGAGGCACCTCATCTGCAGAGGTCAAAAGTGATTACATTCTAGTATATTTCTGCGCATTCAAAATGTAATGTACATACCATTACATAAATTTTTGTTCTAAACCACATATCAATGCAATTAAAACAACATACACACCTAAACTGCAGGGCAAAACCCACACAGTGGTGGGGAGTTTTGCATGGGCAAGCACTGGTTACATAAGATCACAATGCCGTTCATTAAAATTATCCTTTTTAATATATAAAGTATGTAAGATAATATATAATAATATAAACAAAACTATTATGTTCCGCTGGAAAATCGATCAAATGCAAAGTTTCTTGACAGAGGTGAATTTTGTGGGAGAATGTAAAAACATGGAAATATATATATTGCACTTGCCATAATTTTAGAGGCTACAATTAATTCTAAAATGCTTTCTTACCATAAATGGGAACATGGTGAACTTTAGTTTTTAGTCCAGGAAGACACTCCTCTTCACTGTCACATGAATTATTTTGTTCTGCACTGGGACTGACTCAAAGTTCCTGCTGTTCATGTTCAATGTCACAGCCAACGTCCTCAGCAGAGCACATTTTTTTATTAAGCACAGCCGTCTGTCAGATATCCAAAGCGCTCTGACCTTATTTTGACTCTCCACATCCATTCAGTAGCAAACCTGGTCACATTTATGGTTCAGAAACATGACCAGGAGCCACTCTCACATGCTCTTCTGGGCTTAACACACACACACATGAGAGGAGAAAGACTTAGGTGATCCATTTTAGTCCTGACCTAAAGCTTCTTTCCAGCTTTCCTTAATTGATAAACATCACTTCCTTAATCTACTATGGTACTGCTGTTTACAGATACAGATTTTTATTAAGCTTTGCCTCTGTATATAAGTCTAAGGGTCTTTATTATTCAAATCCATAACTCAAAGTATAATTAATAGTATAGCAATGCTTACCTTAGTATAAGCAATTGACCCTGGCAACTGCAATACTCACTAAGCCATGGCTCCAATTACCAGCCTGTGTGTTTGAAGCCGTTTCAAATCAGAAATCATTGTTCATCAAAGAAAGTTCATGGACACTATCAGCTTGACATTTACACACAACTACATGCTCATCTACTGACATCAGGAGTAAAAAGAGCCAAAACATGCTCTCACATCAGTTCTGTTTGATTACTTTTCTCCATCTGTTTAGTGTCTGTCCTGCACTGGGTTAGGTGGGGCATTATTTACACTGGCACATACACAGACAATTTAAACATTTTGCCAACAAAGTTCTCAGTGTTTGCACTGACATCAACTTCAACAAAGCAAAACGAACCCAGAAAGAAATTCTGTTTCTAATTTCTCTATTACTTCTGTCTCTGCCCTTTTTGATTTTGCATTTTTATTAAAAGGGATTCCTTTAACACTATTTATACTTAAAGTTTCATTTGAACTAATTTGAATTTCACATTTTGTTACTTTTTTGCCCATCCTTTATCCTTTCAATTCTCTTTTTTCAGTTATGTTTTATTTACTCAATACTATATATATATATATATATATATATATATATATATTTTTTTTTTTTTTTTTTTTCATGTATATGTATATATATATTTATTTCAGTAATTCAACTCAAATTGTGAAACTCGTGTATTAAATAGACCAAAAAAGTCTTCCCCATGATTGTGTAGCCTAGTGAACCAAACTGAGAGACCATTTTGAAGGCTCAGGAAACCTTTGCATGTTTTTTGAGTTGATTAGCTGATTGGCTTGTCACCATTTTCTAATTTGTTGAGATGTGAGCCAAAATCATCACAATTAAAAGAACCAAAGACTTAAACTACTTCAGTCTGTGTGCATTGAATTTATTTAAATTTTCACAATTTGTGTTGAATTACTGAAATAAATGAACTTTTCCACAACATTCTAATTTATTGAGATGCACCTGTATAACCTGATATATATATATATATATATATATATATATCACATTAGTGGTATTAGGGCAATAACAGGTAATAATAATATAATTAAAAGATTTTTTTTTCTTCTAATATTATGATATTATCAAACTATATTTCACCTTTTATTTGAAAAAATTCAATACATAATGGACAGTTTAATAAACATTGCTGTCTTTTATCATATTGCTTTTTCTGTCTTTTTATAAAAGCAACATGAGACCATGCATTACAGATCTTTTAGCTCCTTCTCTCTCACACTCCCCCCCGCTTGTCTTGTAAACAGGATTAAGCTCTATAGTGTGTGCACTTTAACCCCTTAAATAATCTTCAAGTCAAGAGTCTAAATCACAAGACCACAAAGTGGTTTTCTTCTCAGTGGTTCTTAACCTACCCATACACCAGACTACAATCCATTAAGGCATCACTACTGTTCATCCTGTAGTTATTGTCAGTTATATTGTTGCTAAACTAACATTATATACTTTTAAAGTTATCCAATGCACAAAAACATCACTGAAATTGAGCATTCTAGGTTATGCAATGCAGTTTTGGCACAATTAAATCTCACCTGTGATGTCAGTCAACAAACCACTGATTGTGAGTGTGATTTCTGCACTGTATGTGTGTGTTTATGTGTGTAATAAAGGGCTCTCTGTATTCTCTGTGTGTCTCTCTGTGTATCAAGGTGACCTTGACTGCAGCAGTGTGGCCTGATATCATTGCAAACTTTCAGTCTCAGTCTTCTATCTTTCTATAATTTGTTCCATCCATACTTTATTCTTACTGATTTTTTTCCTTTACTCTCTACCTTTATGTCATCACTGTGTCTACTACTCACAATGCCCTACTTTTCCACGTGAGTCAGCGTTGGCTCTCTGGCCTATATAGCTTTCTGCTTCTCTCTCTCAAACACACACAAACACACACACAGGCTCAAATGCCCACCCACCATCGATGGGAACCTGTGTTTGCGAATCTCTCTGATAAAGACGCAGTACGGTGAGTCACGAGTCAGCATTTTCTGCCCTACTAAATTCAGCTCAGTTTTATACTGAGAACAGCCATTATTCAGAGGGATTCAAGGACACACACATGCACACACACACACCATCTACTCCAGAATAGCACGTGGATCTCATATAAATTAAACATAACATGGGTTAAAGTTTCAAGAGGATGCTGGGTATTAAAGTCACAACAGGAGCATGTCAAGAGACTCCCAAAGAACATGGTAAAATACTTTAACATTACTGCACACACACACACACACACACACACACACACACACACACACAACATACTGCATAAGAATATGCTATTACAATTACAGCTACTGTACAAACACGTGTGGGTACATTCACCTCCCTACTGGGCTGCTTTTAAAAAAAAGTCAAATTCTAAGTAGAACATAAATACAAAATTAATTCATAATGGAATGAGAATCAAATGTGAGGAGTAAAATTTAAAGTATAATGCGAAACTAATGTAAAATCAAATGTAATGTGACAAATAAAATTTGAAGTAGAATGCACAGTCAAATGTGTAAATTTAAATGTAAATTAAAAATGCAAAAAGGAATGTAAACTAAAGTCAAATGTAAATTGTAATGTAAAAACAAATGCCAAATTTTAGGTGGAATTAAATTTAAAGTCAAAAGTGCAGTGCAATGTAAATTCTAAAATATGAAATAGAATGTAAAGTTAATTGTGGGGTTTAAAGTAAACTCAAAAATGATCAAATGAAAAATGGAATGTGTAAAGTAATGTAAATTAAAAAGTATGCAAATGAATTTCATCTTCTGATGATCATCATTTATGCTTCAGAGGTCACACACAATAGCAGGACACTCCCTTAAACTTATTAAAATATCTGAGTCAAATCAAATGTTAATTTTATAATTCAAGGGTTAAAAAGTAGTGCAATTTAAAATATATATATATATGCTTTTTTTCACATTTCACAGAAACACCACACTTGACTGCATGAATGTACATGTGGAATAGAGATGGAGTGTGTGTGTGTTCATCTGATCTTTAACTCTCTCGTCTAAGTGACATTCTGAATCACATAAACCAATTTCATGCATGAGGTGTACCAAAGATCCATGTTCATAATCACACAATTCATAAGTGTGTGAGTAAATTGTGCCTCCAGACATTCAGCCACTAAAAGGGATCCAAGCAAAACACTGACAATTAAATATTAAATCATGATCACCTAAAATCTCATTGAGTCACCAAGCAGAAACAAGTGTTCTGCATAATAACAATGACAATTATAATTCATGTACTCATAAACAATCAGTGAAGTATATAAGAAGTTTCTGAAAAAAATAGAGATAGATTGATATAAATGACAAATGATAGATAGATAAATAGATAGACAGACAGACAGACAGACAGACAGACAGACAGATAGATAGACAGACAGACAGATAGACAGATAGATAGATAGATAGATAGATAGATAGACAGAATACAGGAAAAGGTTTTTGGGATGTGGATACGTGCAAAAAAACATTATCAGATGCCAACACATTGACTTCAAAGGAAACATTTCTAAGTGTTCTTAATTATAGTTTTTATTCCTTTATCTTCTGTTGCTTTCTTATCAATACTTGTACATCTGGTTTAACTTCATTTAACTGCCAGTTCACCTGCTACTGCTCTTAACTGCTGAATGATAACACCCAGTAATTATAGATATGTCCTCAAACGCTTGTGTACAAATTCAGTGCCTTGGATTGTCTCCAACAGCTAAATGAAAAAAAACTGTTTTTGTGGTTTTCTTTACAGGAAAATTATTATACAGACTCTAAACTCCCACTTTAAATATTGTGACAATATATGGGCAATTTCCAGATCAGTGCCTTAAGAGTTTTGGCTGGTCTCTCTCTCTTCATGTTACAATTTGAATGGAATGAATGAGGAAAAAAAGCCATAATGCTATAAGATATACTGCATTCTGCTCCATGTGACAATACAGAAAGTTAAAGTAGTAAGCATTTTATCCAGCATTTTATATTTTCATGTTACTGTTTCCTTCATTACTTTTTCTGCTGATTCTACAGCACAACGAAATAAATCATATTTTACCTGAGCTGCAGACTGAATTTATTGTGATGAGATAAAAAGAGGTTGTATTTATTGTGTTTTGATCACGTGGACTGGGACATGTTCCGGGCAGCGTCTGATGACGACATAGAGGCGTACTCAGAAACTGTAACGTGTTTCATCAGGAAGTGTGTAGAAGATGTAGTGCCGACAAAAACAATCCACATCTACCCCAACCAAAAACCGTGGATTAATAGCGATGTTCGAGCAGCCTTGTCAGCGCGGACATCCGCTTTTAAATCTGGAAACGCTGATGATCGCAAACAAGCCAGTTACGATCTCAGGAAATCCATCAAAGCTGCAAAAAGACAATACAAAAACAAAGTTGAAGAACAATTCAACACCAGCGATGCAAGAGGCATGTGGCAGGGAATCAATAAAATCACAGACTTTAAAGGGAACAAACCAGCTACTGTGAACATTGCCGCCTCTCTACCGGACGAGCTGAATAACTTTTATGCTCGTTTCGAGGCTCACAACACCGCCCACACAGAGAGCGCTCCCGCAGCTGCTGCAGAAGAGGTGAGTGCACTCTCCGTCTCTGTCGCGGATGTAACCGATCCTTCCGACGGGTGAATATCCGCAAGGCAGCGGGTCCTGATGGCATCCCAGGCCGTGTGCTCCGAGCATGCGCATTCCAGCTAGCCGGTGTTTTTACAGACATTTTCAAACCCTCTCCCTCTCTCTCTCTGTGGTTCCCTCGTGCTTCAAAAAATCCACCATTGTGCCCATACCAAAGAAAAATAAAATCACATGCTTGAATGACTGGAGGCCTGTTGCTCTCACACCCATCTTCAGTAAGTGTTTTGAGAGACTCGTCAGAGACTACATCTGCTCTGTGCTGCCTGCCTCACTGGAGCCACTACAATTTGCATATCGTAGCAACACCGTTCTACAGAAGATGCTATTGCTTTCACTCTACACACTGCTCGCTCCCACCTGGAAAATAAGAACACCTATTTGAGAATGCTGTTTGTGGACTACAGCTCAGCATTTAACACCATAGTGCCTGCCACACTTGTTGCGAAGCTCCAGACTCTGGGGACTAAACAGATCTCTGTGCAGCTGGATCCTGGACTTCCTAACAGGCAGAAGCCAGGTGGTCAGAATGGGCAAAAACACTTCATCCCCGCTGACCCTCAACACTGGTGCTCCTCAGGGCTGTGTCCTCAGCCCGCTCCTGTACTCCCTGTACACATATGACTGTACAGCCACACACAGCTCCAACGTCATCATCAAATTCGCTGATGACACAACGGTGATAGGCCTGATCACCGACAACGATGAGACGGCCTACAGAGAGGAGGTGAGCACCCTGACTAAATGGTGTCAGGACAACCACCTCTCACTCAACATCGACAAGACCAAGGAGCTGGTGGTGGATTTCAGGAGACAGAGCAAGAGAACACACACCCATCACCATCGACAAGACACCTGTGGAGCGGGTAAGCAGCTTCAAGTTCCTCGGTGTTAACATCAGTGAGGATCTCACCTGGTCTACACACACTGATGCAGTGCTGAAGAAGGCACATCAACGCCTCTTCTTCCTGAGACGGCTGAGGAAGTTTGGAATGAGCCCCAGCATCCTCAGATCGTTCTACACCTGCACTATAGAGAGCATCCTGACGGGCTGCATCACTGCCTGGTTTGGAAAACAGCACCGCTGGCTACCGCAAAGCTCTAAAAAGGGTCGTGCGAACTGCCAGCCACATTGTTGGAGGTGAGCTTCCCTCCCTCCAGGACATCTACACTAGGCGGTGTATAGGGAAATCCCGGAGGATCATCAGTGACTCCAGCCATCCTTCCCACAGACTGCTCTCTCTGCTGCCCTCAGGAAGACGTCTCCGCAGCATCCGATCCCGCACTAGCCGACTGAGGGATAGCTTTTTCCCTCAGGCTATCCGACTTATGAACAGTCTGAACTAATACACCCTACAGCATACTCCACAATATGGTATGCCACACTCTGCACTTTAACTTTGACAGTTCAACACCGAACTATTTAACACAATAATCTACCTGCTACCACTGGATTCCATCCAATGCACATCCATAACATTTCTGTATCCAGCCCACGTACACTTAGCATATTTTCATGCGTATATATGTCTACATAATCTAGAATGTGTACATTCTGTGTATAGTGTATAATGTGTAGTGCTAACTGTATGTATGTACATATTGCGTAAAATGTGTAGTGCTAACTGTAAGTATGTCCAATAGTACACTGTGTGTACTGACTATATGTATGTGCATATTGCATAATTTTCACCTGTTGAAGTCTGTATGGTTATATGTTAACTGTTTCTGCAATTTCTGGTGCACGCTCCCAAGAATTTCACTCACCAAGGCACATGTGCTGTGGTGATGTGACAATAAAGTGACTTGACTTGACTTGTTTATTTTGATGTGTTATAAATTATGGTTGAGTATTGCTAAATTTTTTTTTAGTATGTTATCCTGACAACAGACACACACACACACACACACAAACACAGTGCACCGTGTGAGCAATGTGATTCTATTTACTGATTCAAAAATTCAGTGCAACCAGTGTAGTCTGATTTATGAAAAATATAAAAAATATATAAAAACACTTAAAATTACTCCAATGAATCCTTTACTGAATGAACTGGCTGATATAACATCTGAATCACCTAATAAACAGCAAATTATTAATACTTTCAATCTGTATCTAATCAAAACAAATCTGACGTCAGACTCAAAATGAATCACATATTTTGTACTTAAAATGTTTTAAATATATTAATGAATAACTGAAGTTTTTTTGTAATACATCACATGTATGATTCAAGAGTTTGTGGTCTGATTTTTTTGTTTTTGAAATAAGTCTTGTATGCTCACCAAGGCTGCATTTATTTGATGTAAAATATTATGTAGGCCTAATATTATTAGTAGTTCAAGTGACTTTTTTCTTATATTTTCAAATTTAGTCCATGCTCTGATGGAAAATCTGATTTTTTCTTATTATTATCAATGTTGAAAACAGTAGTGCTGCTTAATATTTTTGTGTAAACCATGACATATTTTCATGAATTTCTGATAAATATAAAAAGAACAGCATTTGATGAATAAAAGTATTTTAAAAACTCACTGACCCCAAACTACTGAAACAGAAAGCTATGACCTCATTCAAAAGCATCATCATAATCTTCGTTATAAACCCCAAACTCAAATCCAAACATGCTTGTCTCCTCCCACAACAGCTCATTATCATCTCTCAGCGCCCTTCTTTCTCCATCTGTCCTTCTCTCTGGTTTTTAATGAGGGGGTCCAGGTGTGTGTGTGCGTGTGTGTGTTCATTACTTCACTTCCTGTGTTGAGCTGTTCTAATGGGGGAGATGCTAACATTTTATGCCTCAAGCCTTGTGAATGCATGATGAATTCACTCTGGCGTTTCTGCAATGTCCTGCTGCAAAGTTGTTTTGCAAGCAAAATAAATATGTAAATTTCTGCTGAACTTTTGTCATTTTTCATGTCGGGATACCTGCCTGCGGTGCTGCAGCGTTTTTTATAATGTCTTGTACATCTATATTAATGTCAGAGACATCTGCGATTCTGTCTCTCTTTTGAGCCGGACAGTGAACTCATATAAAAGCCTTTTGGTGTCAGAGATTTAAAACCAGCCATGAAAATGTCAGCCAGCATCACACGGGCGGCATGGACTTGCTTTGCATTACCATATTTCAATTTCAATGACTCTCACTCTGTAGATCAGTGGGGTGTCCCATCTGAAAATGATACCTTCAGGGACCTGCCAATCAAATCACCAGGTGACCCGTATCAGGGTGACGCACACCCTTCCTGTAGGCGGACACACACATGCACATGTTAAAGAGTAATGAGCAATGAGCAAGACCCATGAATAAAACCAGAGATGTGCAAGTGATCTGGGGAAGGGGGAGTGTCTTATACACTCACCTCATCTCTAAATCACCTGTAAGAAAGCCTAACCCAAACCCTACAAAACACATACACACATTCTCCCAATTTGCCCTTCAGAGTGACAGGATTTTAACTGCACGAGTACAGTTCTTAAAATTCTTTGCGCCAGGGTAGTTCTCCCAAAAAAATCAATATTCTGTCATCATTTAATCACCCAAATGTTATCCCATACCTCTATGACTTTCATTGCATGGACAATATAATATAATTAATTTAATTGATTGGGGTTTGGAATAACATGCATAGATTATTTTTTATTTTTTTATGGGTGAACTGTTACTTTCAGAACATGATATTACATTTCAGTTTAATAAAATGTACCACATTCATGCTGAGGAAAAAGATCAATTGTTATAAATTGAGGTTGCACTCCCCTACTCAGGACTCAGGATCAATGAAACCCTGATTTAATTAACAAAATTACAACATCAATGGAACAAGATTATATCTTATATTAGGAGATCTGAAGAAAATTACCAAATAAAATGCAAAGTTTAGCCTTAATTAGGCTGCCTATCAATAATGACAGTTTTTAAAAACATGAGGGATCCACATGTGCAGTAAATACATTTTCATTTTATATATAATGTTTATTTGCCAAAGCAACATTTCTCATTTTAAATTCAGTTTAACTTCATGAACTAAAAATAAAAACTGAAATAAAAACTAATAGAAGCTAGACAGACATACACACAAAAACTACTAAAAATGAAAATAAAACAAAAAATATTTATTTTTATTTGCTCACTTTAATCAATAATCTGTAACAGTATAGGTTTTACTATTTTTTCAACATTAAAATAATACATTAAAACTATGTTAAATATTACTATTAAATGCTAATATTACATTTAAAAATAATAAAATGTCATTTATAATCCATGTTTTATATATTTTTGTTCATAAAAAAAATAATTTAACTATTTAATTTTAAAAAGCGTGTAAACATTTACATAAGAAATTTAACAATTTTATCAATTTGTTTTTATGCACTTCACTAAAGTATTCCAAAGTTCATAAAACAGCAATTTTTTTTGTATAAGAAATATAAAGCAACTTCATGAGTCAAATCACAGCTGTACTAATTGCAGGTGTGTGATATAGCTTTTTTTTACATCTCATTTGTGTTTTGTCTAGACAATGAAAGACAATGAACTAAATGTGTGTGAGCGAGAGGGGTTGTGGTAGCTGGATCAGTGCCTGTGTAATTATTAATCATGGTGCATCTCTCCAACACATGCTACACCCTGACAGATGCACCGGGACAGAGGGCATCAATTACACACACACACACACACACACACACACACACACACACACACACACACACACACACACACACACACACACACACACACACATCCTTTTAGCCTCTTTTTTAGTAGGTGTACCCCCACCTCCTGAACAGACACACACACACGACCAATGTGATTTATGAGAGTATGTCTGGACTGGACCTTGCATAATACTCATCTTTAACGGTTAATGAATAAAACAAAAGTCATTGTCAGAGAGACACGGCCCTAACCTCTCCTACTGCTCTGTGTGTGTGTGTGTGTGTGTGTGTATCTCTCTCTCTCACACACACACACACACACACACACTCCACACACACACGCTCAATGTCAGGCATTAAAAAGACGGATGAGCTATTAGTTGTGTGTGTGTGGATAGAGGTAACAGTCCAACGTTGGCCAATGAGTATTTTTCTTTTCTTTTTTTTTAACAATGTGTTAAATATGGCAAAAAAAAAAAACTGAAAATGTATGTACTGCTTTACAGTAAATCAATATTAACAGAAAACATTACCACCATTGCATCATCTTCATCTCTCCTCTCTGTGCATAAAGTAAAATTTCAGTAGAGCTAAACCTCAGGAGGGTCATCTGTCACCTGACCTCTGACCTTAACCTCCACCCTGACTCTGACCCCAGACCAGCAGACTGTGTCAGCAGTTTAAGCACAAGCTCATGAGATTGGATGGATGTGTGTATTTATACTGACAGTCTGCTGAATGCTTCAAGACCCTGCTTGGTGTTGATGTATTTCTGCTTGATAAGAAACTGCAGAGGTTTTCATTCATATAGCTTGAAATGGAAAGTCAAGTTTGAATGTATTTCATTATTTTATACAGTATTCTATGTAGTGAAATCTAGTTATCTAGCTATCATGCAGATCATTTGCATAATGTGCTATGCATTCTGCAAAAGTAGTTCCATTCCAAATATGAGAGCCCAAATCTGTCTGCATTCATCTCACAGCGCCCTCTCCTGGCCACTCATACAACCACACTGAATCTAGGTCATAATTACAGCTAGCACTCAGTAATAGTAACAGTTTCTAGAGCGAAAATCAGTCCCTACACCCTTCAGAGCTCATTCGTCTATTTATAACATGAGTTCTGCCTCTTCTGAGAAGATGCCGGGAGAAATCTGACATTGCGCCTGCAAACCGGAGTCATCCAGCTGTGCCCTGCAGCACGTGTGTGTGTGTGCGTAGACACTGACTCAGGGCAGTGACTGTGAACATGTTACAAGATTAGCATCCTCTCCCCCAGAAGTATGTAAATTTGGAGGAAGGAGACATAAAGGAGACACTTTTATTTTAGTTTCTTCCGTCCTCTCCTTAATCTATTAAAATAAATCAGTTTTTGGGTTCCTCCTGTCTCAGTGAACACACAGCAGACTTTGATCACACATGACAGAATGCACCTGTCCGGTTATGTCCCAGATCAAGAGCAGAGGATTATGGGATTAAAAGAGCTTTAAAGACAGGGGCTGTCTCCTAACACACTGATCTCGAACATGTCTGATGTCCAGGGCATCACAAACGAGAGCTCATCAACATCTCAACTGTTTCTTCAGGACAGAAATGAGATTAAATGGAAAGCAAATGTTGGCTCGAATCTGCTTCTCGGGTATTTCTGCTGTGAAAAAGCCCTAGGTAATTTCACACATTTCCTCTAGGGATCACAACAGTGTCTCAAACTCAGATCTGCCAAGATACCAGCCTGGAATCAAAAGTCAAAGATCTGAAGAACAAATTATCAGAAATGCTTTCCAAATTTTTTACATACACTACTATTCTAAATAAATAAATAAATAAACATGTGACTTGATAAAACATACAAGCCACCTTTATCCTTGATTAATTCTTTTCTGTATTCATTTTTATTTTATATTAATTTAAAATGTATTTATTTATACACTCATTCATTCATACATACATTCATTCACTTTTATATTTATTTATTTATATATTACTTTGGTCCTCCATACATATGATCTTTCAGAAATCATTCTAATGTGCTGATTCGGTGTTCAAGAAACATTTCTTATTATTATCAATGTTGCTGTTTAGTATTTTTGTGGAAACAATGATATAAATAATTTGAAACTTTGGGTTATAAAAAAGATGTGCATACATATATTCAGCAAGGATGCATAAAATAAATGATGTATACTATTACAAAATATTTATATTTCAAAACAATGCTATTTGTTCAAATTTTTTATTCATCAAAAGATTCTGGAAAAAATTTATTATGGTTTCCACAAAAATATTAAACAGCACAACAGTGTTCAACGTTGATAATAATCAGCAATGAGCATCAAATCAGCATATTAAAATGATTTGTGAAGGATCATGTGACCCTGAAGACTGAAGTAATGATTACATTTTTAAATTTATTAAAAAAGAAAAGTTACTTTCAATTGTAGTAATATTTTACAATACTACTGTTTTTACTGTATTTGTGATAGTTTACTGTATTTTTGCTCTCCAATGCTGCATTTATTTATTTTCAAAATGTTCTGATAAATAAAATTGTCAATTGAAATTGACATAAATGTCTTTAATGTATTTTGTTTTGCATCTGCCAGGCAATAATTGCACATCCATCCAATAAATAAATAAATAAATAAAATAAACACATCTCAATTTCCTCTGGGATGTTGTGCAGGGCCTACTGGGAAAACAACATTATCACAGCCTCAAGACATTCTGATTTTGATTTTGCAGGCTTTGATCTCATGTAATTAGATTTTCAAATATATTTCCAGCTATTCATAATGAAGTGGAAAAAGACTTGCTGAAATCTCTGCTTGTGCTTCTCCGGTGGATCTGATTATAAATGAAAGTCAAATATAAAACCTCTCTCTTTTATGAGAAATAGGTCAGTGCAGAAGATAAGTGGCCCTCACGGGGGCTTGATCTGGACTTCTGAAGTCCTGCTAAACAGAGCAAGGGAAACATCAGGAAATTGTGTGTGTGTGTGTGTGTGTATGTGTTTGTGTTGCACTGCTCTTCTTTTGGGCCTTAAAATAGTGGAAATGCTCAAAGGTAAACAGGGGCACACACACACACACACACACACACACACACACGGCAAACAACAAGAGATGCACTTGCTCATTAAGTCTAAAGCTTTTGGGAGGCATTCAGAGTGCCTAAATGTGGGTCAGTCTCATAAAACTGAATTACAGGAGTGTCTCTTTTGACTGTTGTGTTAATGCAGGAGGACAAAATCACAGATCCAGATGTGAAAACTACACTGGCCAGCCTGACCCAGTTCTGCAGGTTCTTCATGAACCACTGTGCTCTCCAGAAGATGCCTGGGGGACAGAAACAACATATCACATGCAGGACAGCAGCTGTTCTCAGTAGAGGATGTATAGAGATCATAATATCATAGACTAACTGGGACCAACAAACAGCCACGTAATGCCTTAGCAACCACTTAGAAAACCTTATTAACCACCTAACAGCCACCTAAAGGCATATACGCTATATACTGTATGTAACAAAAAAGGGTGAGAGACTTGACAAAGAGTGAGTGAGAGAGAGCATGAAACGTAGCATGCATATATGGGTCCTATTGGGTTTTGAATTGAAAATGGCAAGTATTCAGGAGTCAAGCTTCTTTTTTGAGTTACATTCTACATTCAATACATATTTCACATTGCACTGCTTCTGCTATGGACATCAATGATGCCTTGAATCGTGCATCTTGAAGCAAGGTGTGAAAATCTAGAGACCAGAATGTAGTTTTAGAGAGTGCTCTTTTGACAGTATGTAACCACTTAGGAACACTCAGAACACCTTAGCAACCAAATAACAACTACTTCGAAAATGTGGGATGCACTTACAATAAAATTCTAGCCAATACAGATGAGCTGATATTTATTTTCATGTCATGGCTATTAATAGATACATATAATTTGTGACTATTTTGTAAGTAAATGAAATAAAATACATGGGCAGATATAGATGAGCTGATAATTATTTACATAGTATAGCCAATAATAGGTAATTATATAAAATAAACTACCTGGAATGCACTGATAACAAAATTCTGAGAGATAAAGATGAGCTGATATTTATTTTTACATTACAGCCAATAAGAGATACATGTATATGGATTTTATTGTCAGTGTTTTCCAGCTAGTTTCTTGTATTTTATTTACTTTCAATATATATAAAGTAAATAAAATATAATAAACTAGCTGGAAAACACTGACAATAAAATTCTGGCCAAAAAAATTGCAGTAGCAAAATCAATAACTGATCTATTACTACTATATTGTGCATCCCTACTTAAACACACCTTTGCAACTCCAAAGCAAAGACCTGGCAACCACCAACAACATCCTAACATCATGGCAGCTTCCAATTCTAGAGAATACAAAACCTACAGTAGTTGATTGTGTTGCAAATGCCAAACAACACATGCAAACTCAGTGTGAGCTACACTCAGAGACCATCAGATATCAGAGGGATCGTGACATCATCAAACCACTGACTCGCGGCACTAACCTGTCCGTCCCTCACTGTAGACCCTTGGCCCTTCCATTCATGAATCAAAGCACTTCACACTAATCAGCAAGATGAAGACACACTGGAGTGCAGAGGTGTGTGAGTGTGAGAGGGAGACTTTCCTGATGATGAATGAGCTGTATTACAGAGGGCCTGACTCTGCCCCAATCCTGCAGCCCTAATCAAGGCACAGGGAAAACTATATTAAAATGAGGTGTGTGTGTGTGCGCTGATAAGCAGTCAGAATGATGAAATGGCTCCTGTAATGGACATCTCTCACTGTGATACATTCCCCGTGATGTTAAAATATCCACACATTAGAATATTCAACGAGGAACGTCATAAATTAAAACTTCAAGAGATGATGATGATGTCATGGAGATCACAAACAGCGTGTTGAATGTATGATTACATGAGTGGCATCCACCGCGACGGGGCCCTTAAATCATTACCCCGCTGTGTGAAACTGCAGATCAGATGATGTTGGCATCCCATCAGCCTGCCTGCTGTTTCTATGACAACTGCTGGAGTCGCAGGGCTACAGTGAGAGAGACTGGTAAAGTGCTGCAGGTCTGACTGATGCTGATGAGGAAGATCACAAGAGTCCTAATGGAACAGAGGAAAGAGCCACCGGCCAGCCTGTTACTGCACGCCCAGTTTCTGCTGTACAATCAAAACACACACACACACTGAACTCCCGCTGGCCCTCTCCTCTCTTGAGATTTGATAGGTACTATGGACATGTGGGGTAAATTGCTCTGATTCACACGCGTCAATAGGACCCCAGCCTGGCAGCCCCTGGGACTGTCTGAATCTGTGCCTGATCATTATTCTGAAGCTTCATGCAATAACCCTGCAGGAAGGAAGAAAGAGAGAGAGGGAAAAGGAAGAGGAAAGAGACACTGAAGCAAATGAAAATAAAAAAAGAAATAAAAAAACGAAGATGTATGAAGGAAATGGAAAAGGGAAGGGAAGGGAAGAAAGTGGAGATGTAAAAAGAAAGAGAAAAAGGAAATTGAAAAGGAAAGGAAAGGAAAGGAAAGGAAAGGAAAGTGGAGATGTTAAAATAAAGGGAAACAGGAAAATGAAAAGGAAAGAAAAAAAATTTAAAAAGGAAAGAAAGGAAAGGCAAGGGAATAAAAAGGAAGTGGACATGTAAAAGATAAGGAAATAGGCAAATGAAAATGAAAATGAAAAGGAAAAGGAAAGAAAGGAAAAGTATAGGAAAGGAAAGGAAAGGAAAAATTCAAGCAAATGGGAAAAAACAAAGGGAAACAGGGAACGGAGAAGAAAAAGAAGTGGGAATAAAAAAGGGAAAATGCAAGAAACGTAAAAACCCTGAAAAAGTATGAGAAAGGGAAAGAAAAAAAGGAAAAGTATAGTTTGATGATTTATGAATGTCCGTGAGACTCATTAGCATGAGGACAAAGGCTTTCTATAGGGAGGGTCTGACAGAGGGGTCACGGCCTCTGTGTGTCCCTCCTCTCCTCGTCCTCTGTCCAACACACACACACACACACACACACACAGCTACACTGTCTCACTGCCTACAGTCTGACCACTGACCCTGTTCTAAATAAGACAATATTCTACACACACAGCTACACTGTCTCACTGCCTACAGTCTGACCACTGGATATGTTATTTTTGTACAAACATGCTACTATACTGTTAACATTTTTATTTAAGTGTATAATGTTGCTAAGATAATATCACAACTGCAATAACGATAACTACAGTATGGTATTTTGGTAAAAAGTATGGTTATCACAGTAAATGTATAATAGATAACTCTATGCAATGAATTAGAATGTAAAGGGTGAAGTATTTCATTGCATTAGAAACCAAATATCAAACCAATGTATGGTTAGTGGGGCGGGGCTGAGAGCCGTGGGAACGGAGCGAGGCCGGTGGAGTGATTTGGAAATGAGCGACACCTGCTCCACTCACCGGGTCTCGAGTCCCACAGAGGAGATCGGGAGGATACAAAAGAGGAGCGATGACAGTGAAGGACGAGAGAGGACCAGGCCTGGGTTTTATTTTGTGTTTTGTTTTTTGTTTGTGCGCGGCAGTCGACCGTGAGGGGCTGTCGCGCTGTTTTGTGTTTATTTTTTTATTAAAGTTTTATTTGAATGTTCGCCGGTTCCCGCCTCTTTCTTCCCGTGATAATGGAGTTTTTATTATTATTACGTTTTATTTTATTTCATTGCATTAGAAACCAAATATCAAACCAAACAATTAAGCTAGAGCTTTTTTCCAAACTATCGTTTGCTCATTTGATTGAGCAAATTCAGAATCTTGTTGTAATGGAGCCAACACTGAGATCCTTGCAAGTCCATGTAAATGTTACCAACAAACCAAGTGATCAACACAACTGGCGCAGTTTCTCACAGCCCTTCACCCAGCCCTTCACCCAGATAATCACTTCCTCATGAACTGTCTGTAAACTAGCTGCTCCCTGACCTCCATCACTATGACCAGATCCCAGATACATTACTGCAGCAATGACAGCTGGGAGATGGAGTCGACAAACCTGCTTCCAACATGGACACCACCTGCCTGTTACGCTCCAGTAGATTGCTCTTTTACAGGAGAACCAATAGAGAGATGGAGCTTGTTTTTGTTATTTGGTTGAGTAATTCAATCAGCTGTTTCTTAACTTGTGTTTAGGTTTTGACCATTGCTCTCTTCTTTGACCTGGAATATCCTACCAGCTGTTTTCCTGTTAATTAACAGAGATGGGAAGGAAACGACGAGGGGATAGAGATGAAGAGAACTGCCAGTGGGGTAGATCGAGGTCTGGGCCAAAGAAACTCCAGTCTCTCTCTCTTTCTCTCTGGTTTTTGCTTTGGGGGTCTCTGTCTTAATTGGTCCATCTGTTAGTATTAGCATGGGCAGCTGTAATGCCACTTACCACAGAGACACACAAACACTAATGACACCACAAACACACACACACTAGATGTGTGCCGGACCAACAATCACTGACACGCACTCACAAAATATCAACTGTACTATTCTTTTGTAGTTGATGTAACGTGACATAATTCACTCACCCTCATGTTTATATCTTCACTGGAACACCAATGAGATGTTTGACAGAATTTCAGAGCTGCTCTATTCTACAATGAATGTTTGAGTCAAAAGCTTGATTGTTTAACAGTTGAAAGTAAATAAGTTAAGACAGCCATAAACATTAATATTATAAATTTATAGTTGTACTGTAAAATGAAATTAAATGTTATTATAATTATTCTGAAATACTAGATTTTTGCCATCTAATAGTGAAATATTACAATATTTTTATATTTCTTATTTTTATTTAGCAATAATAATCACTTTACCATTATTATTATTATTATTATTATAGTGATGTAGAATCTTTTTTTTGGTCAAATGTAAAAATGGCTGTGTTTTAGCCAAACAAAAGTAAAAAAACAAAATGCATTTAATATATGCATTTTAAATTGCAATTTCCATTTTCTTCTTCTAAATTTTACAGTCCAAAATAAAAAAAGAGGACAGCATCAAAAAAGTGTTCCATAGACATCTAAAATGGTATGAAACAAAAATGTAAGTCATTATTAAATCTTGATTAACAGAAGGTCACCACTCACTTTAATGGAAAAAGGGCTTCTGGGATGTTCTGCTAAAAATATAGTACTCAAAAGAAAGTAAGTCACACAGGTTACAGAGAATAAAAGATGACAGAATGAGCATTTTTGTGTGAACTATCCCTAACAGGTTGATTTTACAGTTTTTTAAATTATTCAACAAATTCAGCATTCTGTGCACATCTTTAGCACCCATTCCTCAATTAAAGCCTAACCTCATCTAAAGTGTAATTACACACACACGCACAAAATCTCTCTCACACACACACACACACACACACACACACACACACACACACACACACACACACACACACACACACACACACACATACACACACACACACACACACACACACTCCCTCGGCTCCCTTCAATAGCTTCTGACATGTAATCCAAGATAACATCTGCTCATTGATCTACTCTGAGTCTAATGGAACTGATAGAAATCACCTTGTCTATACTCCTACACACCACTTAGAGCTAAAGACATACCGTGTGTGTGTGTGTGTGTGTGTGTGTGTGTGTGTGTGTGTAGGTCAGCACATAGAATTTTTCTCGTGTTTGATCCACTGGCCTACATACATACATTAAGGAGCCAGACAAACCTAATCTCACGCACATGAACAACGAGAGCTGAGGAAAAGCAAGAAACTTTGTTCATGTTCGGAATCAAACATATTTAGCCTCATTTATTGGCATATTTTAAGTTGTAGACCAACATTTCACAAAACTGTCACAAAAATGTGAATCTTGTATGAATCTGCATTCACAACCTATTTTGCTTCCATTATTGCTCTAGCTGACTTCAGTTTTTGTCAGTTAGCACTTCCAGTTTCACTTCCAGATGTCAGAAGGTTTTTTTTTAATGGGCTTTTAGTTAAATTCAGGGAATAACATCTGTGGTTATTACAAGCTTAATATATTTTCACATTCTACAATTAAATACATCAGTAATATCCCACTTTATAATATAATTTCAAGCTTTTATGTGTCTTGAAAAAGGTAATTGATAACAAGCAGCTAAAGCGGACTACAGAGGCTGTCAGAAACATTAAATGTCATGACAAGCAAACAGAAAAACTCATCTACTCTCCAGTCTGCTTCCATAGCCTTGTTGTTTTAAGACTTGTGCTCTTGCAATCTAAATTGTACATTTTAAATAAAGACTGAAACAGTGGAAGCTTTGTGGTGGTCATGTGACTGGGGTGTAGTTTTTTACTTCTCGCTATTAAATTTGCTGGTCCCAGAGCTTATTTTCTGCAATAATCCAAAAAGCCAATGGAAAAATTGGCCTATTGGCTTTTCATCAAGGGAACCAGGGTAATGTTAACTTACAGGTTGGCCTACACAATTACGTCATTCCTGCAGCACTCTATTGCAGTACACTATAGAATTGTCTTCTCCACAAGGATACATGCAATGTCTTGGAATAAAACAAAAACGAGGTAACATAATGTGCTTCCTCCTACCTTTGGGAACAGCCTTCGTTTCAGGAGCGTCTATCATGCTTTATGAGGTGGGCAGCAGCTCACTAGGGTTTCATGTGCTGGCAAACACTGATGCTGATCTAAAACAATACACTTTCTTCTGAGTGTGTTTCTATAACTCTAAAGAGAGTTTCTAAAAACCCTGCGGAATAAGATTGAGGAATAATGTATTACATTTCTGCTGTTTGCTCATATCAGACAAGACTGCTGACATCTCTTTATCTCCCTTTCTCTCCATCTCTGTTTTTCATGCATGGCTAGACTTGACTCGTAGACAATTGCTGCCTTAGCACCACAATACAGTGGTGGATCTACACGCGCACACACACACACACACACACACACACACACACACACACACACACACACACACACACACACACACACACACACACACACACACAATGATGAAGACCAGTCAACAGTTTCATATGAAGCACTTTGTAAATGAATGTGTGTTAATTAAATTAAATGGAATTATCCTAAAGCCACACAGTTTGAAATGGTTTATATTAGAAAGTAGAACAAACATCCTGCTGTGCTAGTAATCTGTTGGCCTCATGTAAACACACACACACACACACACACACACACACACACACACACACACACACACAATGAGCTGATAGACTGATAGAGAAAAAAACAACAGTATCAGTATAGACCATAGACTGTATAAAAACGGTATAGACCAATCACAGCCCACTTGTGATGCATGACGATGTATCTATAGAAATATATATATATATATATATATATATATATATATATATATATATATATATATATACACATTATGCACTATTTCTGTCACAAATGTTATATTGACACATGAACACATGAACTTCACATTTTCTTTCTAACATCTGAATTCTATTCATATCATGCTGCTGTATTTAAAGCAAAAGCAGGACAAACCAAAAATAACAAATGGCATTCTGAAATGCATAATGATTTTAATTATTAAATTGAATTAAATTTAATTGAATTAGTTCTAAACTGAATATATACACTGCTGTTCAAAGTTTGGTGTAAGAATTTTTTTTTTAAACAAGTAATGTTTTAGTTTTTTTTTTCCTTTCCTTTTTTTTTTTTTTTTTTTTTTTGCATTTAACATTAAATTGCTTTATTTGAAAAATTCTAGTTCAAAAAAGTTATTTTAAACTTTACATTTATCAATGAATCCTGAAAAAAATCACCTTTTTCACCAAAACATGAAGGGGCACAACAGTTCTCAACTTTAATAATAAGACAAAATGTTTCTTGAGTAGTATTTCTGAAGGATCATGTGACTGGAATAGATTCAGCTTTGCTATTACAGGATTAAATTACATGTTTAAAGTTATTAAAGTAATTTTAAATAGTATTAATGTTTCAACAATACTACTGTTTTACTGCAGTTTTAATCAAATTCAGTCGTGATGAACATAAGAAACTTCATTCCTTTCAAAAACATTTAAAAAACTTACGACCCAAATGTTTAAACAGAAGTGTAATTTATAATAAAATAAGTCTCTCTCTTTCTCTTTCTCTCTCTCTCTCTCAAATGTTTAAACAGAAGTGATATATATATATATATATATATATATATATATATATATATCTATCTATACATATATAAACAAGCAAAATAGAAAAAGTTTTAGGCATCTTGGATCTGACGGTAAAAAAAGTAATATTTATACTAGTATTTGTAAGGCATGAAATGATTTCTCATAACCTTTTTCAAATCTCATCACGACCAATTCCCTTTCAAACACATACATATTTATTAAGGCATTCAAGTTTCAAGTTCCACACTGTTGCATCTAGAAGGCTTGTGTGGATGCATCACCTGTATGATTATGATTTCTACAAACTCACTCCCACACACACCACTACTGGATCCGCCTGCAGCACCAGTAAGTGCTCACACAATATTCTGAAAACCACACACATTTAGGGAGCCAGATGGAATACGCTTTAAAAAAAAGACAGCGAAAGATGAGATGAAATGTCACAGGTCGACTCTTTCTATAAACGCGGATCACTGGACTCAAATGAAAACCTTTATGAATTCAATATTACTGTTTAAACTCATGCATCTGCAGACGATGATCGAATGACATTGTGTTTCAACTCTATCTCTCTTTTCATCCTATCTCTGCATTTGCATTCAGCATCGAGCACACAAATGCGCACACACACATACACTAAAGTCTGTCCTAGACTTCACCTCAACTTGCTGTTCGTGAATTCTACCTCTAAATTTGGCATCCACCACCATACTAGCTCTCAATTAGATCAAAAATACTAGCATTAATACGAGAAGCCACCCCCACTTCCCAAAAAACAGCTAAACAAACCCTCCAAAATTCTAAAATAAAGCCACCACATCCTTTTAATCTGGTCATCTCATGCTTTCTGTCCTTATATGCTGTCTCCAGGCAGAATGGAACCCACGTTTTTACCGGCACTCTCTATCCCTTCTCTCATTCTATAGCATTTTTACCATATCCCCCGGCAACCAAAGCACTTACCCGTGTGCGCATGGGAGAAAGCAGCCCTTCCATGTCTTCTGCTCATTCCTCAGAATACCCACAATCCTTTTACTCAGCCATCATCGCTCCGGTAACGTATCCAAACTGGTCCACGCTCACCGAGCAATGAGCGCAGCTCTGGGCACACACCCGTGGACACTGTCTCTCTCACACACACATTCATCATCCCTCAGTGAACGCATCACCCCTGCAGGAAAGCCTCTGTGTGTGTTCATAAACCGTAGGAGTTTGTACTTGAGAAAAGGTTGCTGCATTGTGAGTGTGCATGATAAACAAACACTAGCATTATTAGCCTCTATGAAAAAAAATTTGTATTTTGGGTGTGGTTGATGAATTGTGAGTGTGATTGTTAAACAAAATTTATCAAAATTGTTTTTAAAGGTGTTTTTGAATGTGGTGTGAAATGAACATTTCTCCGTTCCAAAGACAAGTAATAAAATCTAATAATTAGAGATGAGATCACAGTTTCCAAAAAATATTAAGCAGAACAAAAGTTTCCAAAAACTGATAATAAATCATCATACAGTATTAAAATAATTTCAGAAGGAGCATGTGACACTAAAGACTGGATTATTGGCTAATGAAAATTCCACATTGCATCAAAGGAATGAATTATATTTTAAAGTATACTAATATAGAAAACAGTTATTTTAAATTGTAACAATATTTCACGATAGTACAGTTTTTACTTTTACATAAGGCGCTTATTTCATAAACTGAAAATCTTATTGAGCCCAAACTTTTTAAAGGCATATTATTCATGTAATACATTATACTGTATACTTACTGTACATAAAACTCATCACAAGCGTTCCCTGGGGCAATGGTTGTTCCAAAGAGTATACAGCATCATTATGCTATAATTTGGCCAAAATACATCACAAGGATATCCCAGAATTTACTAGCAACAGGCTCAAGGGCAAAAATAAATGCAAGATGATGAACAATATAAATATGTTGATTATAAATAAACCTGTATATCATTAAATACTGAAAAAGAGTTGTATTATATTAAAAATGCAGAACTGCATTAAATGAATTAAAACACCATGCTACGCATTAAATTAACTCAGAATCAATTATTTTCCATGACTTGTGGGTCTTGAGGCCTTCATACAGATAAACGAAGCATTATTTACTAAATCAGTGTCAAGATTCCATTCAGCTTAGTGTATGCTCACTATGTAGGGCAGTAAGTCAGCTCACTAGGTTTTAGCACAGAGCTCCTGTCTCTCATTAACGCAATGATTCTCACATCCTAACACACGCTCACTCAATTCCTCTCATCTTCTGTCCCTAGAGCCTCAGCCCTGATTCTCGGATCTGAGAGATTTCCTTGCTGTCACAAACCTGATCTTTCACAATCAATTAAAACATGAACAGAAATGTTTGTAGCTTTACTGACAGATACATCTCTCTCTGCTACACATTTGGGACTTTTAGTGTATCACTTCACTCCATTCAAAAGTCACAGACTTGTTAATGAGTTTCAGCAGCAGCTTCTTCATTCCTTTGCAGTTTTCTCTCATGCACACACATTCAACATTATCGTCTTTTAAGATTCATGCATCACGGTCACCACAGCAACTGTCTCCTCCTTGCATTTACACTTTCAAATTCCACTTCCTCTCTAGGTTTGCTAAAAAAGCTCACAACATGCAATGAATTCCACTCTACAAAGAAGCAACAAAAGCTACTTGTTTTCTGTCTGATGGTTCTGGAGCTGGAGTTTAATCTGTCCTGTGTCGTTTTCCTTCACTTTCTTTTTGTTTTTATCCTCAGTGGCTTTTCTAAAGCCTGTGTTGTTATAAATGAAATGTGGAGATATATGAAATTTATATCTGTTCTTCATCAGTCAAAGCACCTGTCATCACTCTGTTTACATGACATATGACCTGTTGTGCAGCGGTTATATATCTGTGACATTTACAGTTTATAAAGAAGTTAAAATGAGCATTATTGTTTAACATACTGTATACACATGCTAATAAAAGTCCAACGACACCTTTGTGGATTTCTCTTCTAAAGTTGAGTAGATGACATTTGTAATTCATGTGAGGTAGCAACACAAACACACACTCATTTTTTAAAGCAAGTGCACAAAATCAAAGGGATAGTTCACCCAACAATGAAAATTCTATCATTTTAAGTTGTTCCAAACTTCTTTATTCTGTTTAACACAAAAGAAGGTATTTTAAAGAATGTTGGTAACTAAACAGTTGACGGTAGCCATTGACTTCCATACTATAGAAGTCAATGGCTACCGTCAAGTGTTTGGTTTTTGGTTTTCTTCATTATTTCTAATTTTATTTTTTAAATTAGGAATAATTTTGTAGTTGTTTTGTTTTTTTTAATAAAGTAAATAAAACAAGCAGCAAAAATCCTTTTTTCAGTGTATCTAATGCAATATGCAAACTTATAAACAATTCATGCATCCTTCATACATTTTCTCACATGCTTTATGTACATAACAAAATACATTATTTATATATACATAATGTAAATAGGATAACATGAATTACTTAAGGTTTGCTGCCAGTTAAGGGTTCTTAAGCTATCAGTTCTTAAATCTACATACAGCACAGACAAATCATGAGTACAAAGTAAAGGCAAAACTGACTGAACCAGCCACTGGATATCTATAACAAACTCAATAAACAAAGGAAATCTGATTCCTATTTACTGAGCCAAATTATTTGAACATAAATTTACTACAGCAAATTCCATTTCAACCACCAAGGTTTTTTTGCAGTGTCAACATTGAACGGCAAACTCATCAATCCTTGTGCTGACAGGAAGTGTTAAACTGCTTAAGGAACATCCTACCACCACCAACACACACACACACACACACAGGCTCCACACATACTGTATATCAGGAGAAAATTTGAAAATTCTGACCATAAATATTTCTTAGCAGCCATATTTTTCTATTAAATAAATAAAATAAAATAAACAAAAATTAACTTGTTTTTCTATATAGATATATATATATATATATATATATATATATATATATTATATATATATATATATATATATATATATATTAAATCATTGCTCTTACTAAAAATGCTATATATATATTATATATATATATATATATATATATAGAAGAAATAGAAAAAAAAGTTAATTAGAAAAATGTTTAAAGACAAAAAAATATTAGAACATTAACAAAATATGTAAACATGAATGAGAAAAAAAATAGATGTTTATTAAAATTATATTTAAAAATAGTGACACCAGTAAATATTTTGAAACAAATATATTTCCATATTCTTGTATACTTATATTCTTTACTCAAATACAAATAAATGGCATATGTGTGTGTGCGCGTGTATGTGTGCATGTTCCAGTTACATGACCACTGTAAATAAATTTTATTCATTCGCAAAGCCAATTTTTCCTTGTGTTTGGGAAGTGTTCATTTGGGACCATGCATAGAGATGAAGCAGTTCATGCAGCCCCTCAGTGTTGTGATGGATGATATATGTTTGCTTAAAACACACAGAGCACCTTATGAAAGACACAAAAGATGAAGCATTACATCATCAGTGGTTGACATGGCAATGGAGGGTTGAACATTGTGTCTCTGGGTAAATATTGACTCTGATATCCAGACAGATCCAGGCTGGAGAACACAGAGGAGTATAATTTTCTCTAAGTATGTCTGCTGAAGGCTTTCATTAGGATCTATAGAGCATTGGGAATGTTTGTTGTGGGTTTTTTTTAGGTTGTATAACAACAGAGAAACAGGCTTCACAGTGGGACAGATCTGGACTAATGGCTCTAATCATCAATTAGTCGCCATTAACATAACAAGCTAAAATGAACCAATTAAGAATTCATCAGGCCAATCGGCTGAAGGTCTCGAAAGGAATTAGACTTCTTTATTAATTCATTGTGGATGCCAGTTTAGGTATGTTTGTAGGTTTGGTGAAAGCTTAATTAATTTGCTCCTGCTAAGACAGCAAATATATAACTCAGGAGGTTAGAACTGGCAATATACATTTTAAAAAGCAGAAAAAAAGATAAAAAATTATGTTAGTGGTAGTTTATTATTTATACCCTTGTAGTTGCAATATTTAGATTTAGATTTTATTTTTATATTTTAGTGAAATTTTTAGTTATTTCATAATGTGCTTTTATTTTAATGTTAAAAAGTTTGCTTTTATTTTTATATGTTCAGTTCAGTAGTTTTATTTTATTTTTTGTTTTAGTTTCATTTTAGTCATTTTGTTATGTGCTTTTGCCATTTTTAATTTTATTGTTTTATTAGTAATTAGATTTAAATGATTTTTATTTCAAGTTTTTGTTTTAGTGCTTCTCATTACATTGTTCAGAATTCAGAATCAGAATTAGCTTTATTCGCCAGGTGTGCGCAAACACACGAGGAAATATTTTTTTTTTTTTTTTTTTTTTTATTTTTTTTTTTTTTTTTAAGTTGATGCTTGTATACACATCTGACATGAGAAAAATAAATAAATAAATAAAATAAAATAATTATTTGCCATGGTACCATTCCAAAGTTTTCATCTAATATTTATATTCTGTTTTATTTCAGATTTATTTCAATTGACAATTATTATTATTTTTTTTAATTTATTTTTTTTAATAGTTTCAGTTAATTTTCTTGAAGTACCATGGTAATACTGTACTTTTGATTTTTGGACGACTCAATGCTAATACTGTTATTTTTTGTAAATGATACCTTTGAAAACCATATAAGTAACATGATATATAAAACGACAATCATTTACCATAGTATTACCATCTAGTACCATGGTGCTAACACAAGGACACACTTCCAGAGGCACAAGGAGCAGAACCTACATGAGCAGCTCAGTCATCATGGCAACCAGAGACAACAATGAGCAGTGGCAGAATAAATGTGTTAAAGTGATGATCAATGACGAGCACACATCCCCATGCAGCCAACAGCAGAGCTGTAATATTATCTGTCAGCAGTTACCCACCCTCAGGGCTGCGTGTGTGTGTGTGTTATTGATAACTGCACTGCTGGATTGATTGGATGCTGATGCTGATATTTGGGCTTCAGGCTTGTTTGAAGAGCATTAACATGTCTGCTCCTGTTTCTTCAAAAGTGTTGTTTGTTTTGTGGAGCACATGTGTGTGATATAGAATATATATGTGGTTTTTGTTGTGATATCTGTGCAAATTTTTTGTTTTACTTATATCATTTATGTGTTTGAGTAAATACACTATAGAGATGTGGTTTACCCTCTCTCTCTCTCTGATCATTTTAAATTTGAGCACAGGAGCGACTCTAGGATTTCAACATGAGGAGAGGTGAGTCTAGTGTGTGAATCATATGCTGATTTTCAGATGGATTGACTGTGGCTAATGCACCTATTTGACAGCAGGTGAAAAAATGCACTCTAAACATTTCTAAACATTTCTAATCAAAATGTTGTTATTACTGAAACATTTATTTTTCAACTATATGTAGTTTATATATGTAAAACTGACTAAAGCCAGGATGTAGCAATATAAAAATTCCGGTAAACTAAGGACCAATATTATTTTACTATTTTGTATATATAAATAAAAAACAACCAAACAAATAAATAAAATGAATAAATAAATAAGTTAAATTTAACAAAATATAACAAAATAAAATAAAAAATATATATAAATAAAATAAAATAAAAATAAATAAATTGTTTTAAATGCAAAATTAATTTTATGGTTAAAATATTATAATATACATCAAGAAAATAATTTTAAGATTTGCCAAAAAATAAAACATTCACCATTTTTTTTGTTTTGTTTTCTAATTTTAAGTGTTAGATGACTGCAAAGGTAAATCTAAATAAAATTTATATTTTAAATTATATTTTATTTAAATTTATAAATTAATATATTACATAATCTCTCTCTCTCTCTCTCTCTCTATATATATATAAAGTTAATAATAATAAAAACATTACAATAATTGATTATAATAGTACTAACAAAAAACTAATATCATTATTTTCTATATATATATATATATATATATTATTTTATAAAAATATTATTTTCTTTATATATATTCATCTAAAGCAGTTCAAGCATTTGTGGGGTCACTTTGGTTGAGCACTTTCCTAAATATGAACAGTTGTAGGAACAGGAATATTTCATATCTTAAGCCCCAGCAGCTGTTAATAAGCCAATTAAAATAGCATTCTTAATCAGCCATCAGAAATATCATATTTGATTGCCTTCAGTTTTGTATTTTCACTGAAATGGACGGAATTGAAATGTGAGATGGGAATGGAGCACATCTGAATGTGCAAAACACTACTACAGCTCTATTTCCGGGTCTGCCACCCACTATGTGCAAGAAAAATACTTAAAAGTTTTAACAACTACTAAGAGGAGGATTCACTGCACCGCTCTGAAGTGAGAACGCCATGTCGATAACAATCGTATATGTGTTTTTGTTGAATTTTTAGAAATTCATGCTTCTGCATTACCCACTCACGCAATATCACAGCGTGTTACTGCAGGCCATGCTTTCATATATCATTAAAGGTGACGAAAATACCCAGTAAAGCAGTTCCTGCATGCTGCGCTCTCTCTTTCTCTCCCAGTGTGTGCGGAGAACCTGCAAACACTGAAGTATGAAGTCATTCACTCTGCAGTCGCCTAGCAACTGTCGTCAGGGGCAACCCCTGGCTGGCTTTCCAGACGGCAAGCAGTGATGGCTGCATCTGCGTTTCTTCTTCGCTTCTCTCTCTGGTTTTTTGTGTTAGTGGGGGTGGGAGACAGCAGGAAACAAGCGGGAAACAGGACAGCGCGGTCTGTCCGTCATCTCTGATCTCCGTCTCTCTCCCGCCTCCAGTGCCAGGGCAAACACAAGCACACACACACACAAATACACACACGCACAAACAAAAGAAGGACAGCCAGTGTCTGCTCTGTGTGACGTCCATTCATTCGGCTAATGGCAAAACATTATTTTTCAGGCTGTTCTTCCCCTTTCAGAGGCTCGCAATCCATCTCTGCTCCATCCACAGTTAACGTCATCACTTAATTCACATCATTAGCAGATGCAGTCAGTTTTTACGCATATTGTACGCACAAGAAGTGGTTCTTAACTGGCGGGTTGCCATCCAAAAATAAGGAATTGGTGTGCCAAAAAAAGCTGAACGCAAATTAGAAAATTCAAGTATATAATTGTGCATAATTAGGATGGTCAAATTTTATCTTTGACTTTAAAGATAAGTCCATATTTTTGCACAAATTAATCTAGATGAATGTTTGATAGATTTTTATCAAATATTATTATTTATTTATTTATAAACAAAATGAATGAACATTATTATGAAAGAATTATTTTAAAAAATGTGACTTTTCCTGTTTTTGTCATGCCAGTAATGTAGCATATAATTTGGGATTTTTGCAATATACGATCATATTAATACTAATTAATGTTTCATTTTAAGTAGGTTTTTTTTAAAATTAAAAGGCTGCATCTCAATCAAACCTTTATATTTTGCACAGATTAATCTAGACGTATGTTTTATAGATTCATTAACAAAAGTGTCAATTTTCCTATTCACTCTTTTTGTCTTGTCAGTAATGTAGCATATCATTTGGGCTTTTTGCACCTTGTAATCATTTTAATACATTTTAATCTATAATTTTACGTTTTTTTTTTTTTTTTTAAACAAATAAAAGGCTTCATGTCCAAACAAACTCCATATTTTTGCCCAAATTTTTCAAGATGTGTGTTTGATAGATTATGCATTAACAAAGTGGTTAATTTTCCTGTCAAATGTCAATAATGAAGCATATAATTTTGCACTTTATGATCATATTAATACATTTTAACGTATAATTTTAAGGACACCTGCTTCAGTACTGTGTCCCATGTAAAATCTGGGTCCTGAAAAAAAACCACTGTGTTAAACCACCAGAACAAACCTCAAACCTCCAAGTGTGTGACTCATGGTGTGCAAGACACTGATTTCCATCCCCTGCAAGTACTGAAACACAGAGAGACTTTGCTTGAATGTACAAGTGAGAAGACAGAGCTTCCACATGTCATGTTGTGTCGTTGAGTACCAGAGGATTCAATTAATAGAAATCATTCCCTCCCATAACGGAGAGATTACTGTTATCCCCACAGAGTGAGTATTGCAATACATTTAAGGAGATAAAAGAGGGCATAATGAAATATCACTCCCCTGATAGTCTCGCATTACTTTCTATATTAGCAGAGGATTTTTATCCCTGGTCATCTACAGACTCAAAGTGCACTGCTATTTTAAGATTATGGTAATATTTAAAAAGCATGGCCTGGGTTCAGTACAAGTTAAGCTCTAAGCTAGAGATGCTGCTGATTAACACAGACAATGGTTTTACTTTAATTGAGGCAAGAAATAGAATGCAGAACTTGAATATAAAGACACAGAATTAAAATGAATTTGAAATTTAAAGTCGATAGATAGAATGATAGACACAACAACAGACAGAATGATGGAATGATGAAAAGACAGACAGATAGATGCAACAAATGACAGAATAAACAAACGAATGAATGGACGACAGATACAATGATAGATAGATAGATAGATAGAGAGATAGATAGATAGATAGATAGATAGATAGACAGACAGACAGATAGATAGATAGATATTTGTCCTATAGAACTGTGAGACAGTAAAGCAGTAGTAATTGGCCTGTGCTGCGAATGAAAAGTCACATACAAAATCCCTGCTATGAAATATGTTTCTGGGCCAGAGCTCAAAAGCCAGACCAAACTCATCATTTTTATGGAGCCATTTCTTGTCCTTTGGAAAAGAGATCTGTTGCCATAATCTGAAGCAGTAACACTTTCCTGCACATCTGCACTGCCACTGTAACTCAGTCCAGCATTACAATTTCATTTAGCACTCCACGGGCCCCACAAGTGTCTCAGGCCGGGAAATGGTGTTACACACGCACCTTACACATCACTGACATGTCATTTATACACACACAGGCTCTTAGACAACTCCCTAGAGACTGTACACGTGTGTGTGTGTGTGTGTGTAGGTATGCAGTGATGTATTGTTTCTGACAGAGGGGGATTTCTCTAGAGAAATGCAGCAGTCAGTGTCACACACACTAAATACTGAGAATAAGACAGCAGAATACAGATGTTGAATTCAGGTGTCTGTGAATAGATATAAATATTGTAAAAAAGTGAAAAAAGTCCCCATATTTTACAATATATATATGCAAATAAATTGAAAACTTGGCACACGTTAAGTATGTGAACTTCTTGGAACCACAGATAAAATATATTTCATATCTCAGTTGTTTCTAAAAGCAACAAAATTCAATAGACATCAAGTGAACACTTGTGCAAAGATTCCTGCTGCTCAGACTATTTCCCTAAAAAGAACTTTTTCTAACAATGTGTCTCAAATGAAATGTCACTGTTTCGAATGTCTCAAACTAGGTGCAGACTGGTCAAAATTTCATATCTCAATATGTCTTTATGACATTTCTCATTAAATCTGTTAGAGATTAAATATTTTTTTTAGCCAGAGTTGTTATTGTTAATTAAAACTAAAGCAATTAAAAATATTAATAAAGCTGAAATAAATAATTATATTAAATAAATAATTATAATAAATAAAACCATTAGATGAAATTTTTTTACTTATAAGTTGGTAGATTTAATAAGTTTTTATTGTTAATTAAGGTTAATTGTAAAATTATGAATTAAATAAAAATTGAATAAAATTTTAATTAAAATGAAAATTTAAATAATATAAATATATAATAAATATTATTAAATAATGCTAAAATAATACTGTTCAAAGTCATGTATTCTTACTCTGACTCATTTAAGTTCTGAGACAAAGTTGAAGCCTGAAAGAAACTCACCTGCAAGTGGCCTCATGAGAAACAACAAAAAAGCAACCTCTGAGCATTAAATATTCTTCTAAGCAGGTACTGTATGTAAATAGATTAGCAAATTAATTATTCATCAGTTCAGTACATCTTAAATTCATTATCCAGACCAGCTCTGTTTCATCTCACATTCAGAATAACACTACTTATAACCAAAATAATCATTTTTAGGGCTGTCTTAAGATTTAGGAATTTATTAAGTGTTTAATAAATAATGGGGTTTTGTTTATGTTTTTTTGTTTTTTTATGTTTTTTTGCATTTAGAGATGAAGTGACCTTAAAACAAAAGCAAAAAAACTATTCGTTTGGCCCTTTTGACCTTTCACCTTTGAGCTCGGGCAGAGGGATTTGAAATGATTTAAATCAAGCAGACAGATGGAAACACACTCCCACAACAAAACCACACACAAAGAGGAACTTGAACGGTTTAAGTGCTTTAGGTGCTGCTTGATGATGTTTGATGGTCTGTGTTTGTTAATTTTATTGTTTTTAGAGTGTGGAATGTTTAGAATGTTAACACTTACACGCTAAAGTCACGACATTGCAAGCATGCATCATTAAGGAAATCGAGAAAGGCATGAAGGCAGTTGTGACATGACACAAAAACAGATGTAATTAGCATCACTTCTCTGTTTATCAGAAGCATACAGTATCTCATCCAACACTCATATGTGCAGAGGTTTAAACACAAACTCCCACAGATAACCGACAATAAGTTGTCAAACAAGCATCTGGTCACACAATCGGTACAATCATCAAGGGACACACACACACGCCTCACACTCCTGAGGTCGATTTCTGATTTTAGCTGAGCAGGAAAAGACATGCTGCATGGAGGGAATGGAAGGCAACAGAGATGGTAACATCTGTCATGATTGGGGAGCCATCTAGTGGGACTTGGTTAATTAATTTGGCTCATTCCGAGGGTTTTTCTGGGCTTGGTTACTTTGCATTAGTAATTGGTTCTCTCTACAGTTTTCTCTAAATTATATTGTCCTGGTTCTGGATTGAAATTACTGGATTCATTCAGCTAATGACCACTAACCATATTCAGCTGCATCTCAATCTGCAAACATCTACTGCACAACAGAAGTGCTACAAGAAAAGCATGTAGGCACTTTTATCAGCAATGAGACTTACTGCATATTTAAACACACAATGTAAAATTATATTATATATAAATATATTAACTAATTATTGTATATTGAAATGATTAAATGAGAATATTTAATATATAGTTGTATATATAAAATTATATTATATATAGATATATTAACTAATTATTGTATATAAAAATATTATATATTAGTATATTAGATAGTATGTTAAATTAGTATATTAAATGTATATTAGTATATTCAATATAAAAAATTCAAAATGCAAAAAAGTGATTATTCATCAGTTTTCAAGTGTAAATGTTTAATCAAGATACATTTACTGTAGAAGCAAAATGACAAAAATAAAAAGTCTTGTTTTATAAAAAAAATGATCAAAATTACGAGTGTTTATGCTTAAAACAAGAATAAATATCTGCCAATGGAATCAGAAAAATCTACTTACTTCAATGGGCAAATCTGTTAAGCATAAACTCGTCTTAATTTAAGGATGTTTATATATTTAAATTGAAAAAAAAAAAAACCTCAGGAAGATATTCATTTTTAGCAGAGGATGCAACAATTAGCGCCACTATTTTATGAATTTAAGACTTTCTGGACTGATTTTAGACCTTGTTAAGGCCTTAATTTGTGAAAGGGTGAAATACGGTTTATCAAGACCTTTTTAAGACCTGCAGAAACCCTGGTAGCCTATATCAACAAAGCACCTTTTGCACACCATACTATGATTTTAGATGCATCCTAACAATCCATATACGTTCTTTTTATTCTATACCCAGGTATTATGGATAACATGGCAACATGAATGCAGCATCCCATCATCTTTCTCAAGCTCATAGGATGCATGTCTTATCCATTAGCTCCCTCTAGTGGAGAAATTCATCCCATCCTTGTAATGGTACTCTCATAAATTGATAGCTCAGTCTATAGACAATCTTGTTGAGCTTAAAGCCTACATCTAAGGACAGGATATTTTCACTGTTGAGGAGAATTATTTGCCATATTGTCTTGTATTTCTGATTCGATTACCGTTGAGATTATGGGACTACAACATGCCACATAAATCTGTGGAGACAAAGGTGAAGCCTTCTTGTCTTTTTTTACATGTTTACAGAAGAAAGAATGTTTGGAATAACATAAGGGGGAATAAACAATAGTTTTTTGGGGGGTAAACTATCACTTTAAAGCTCTCAAGTTGCTCTCTGGATCATTCTCAAATCATGCTGGATAATACTGATCAGGTTTTACACAAACTTGCAGAGTTTAGTTTTACGCCAGCTGTCATTTTCAAGCAAAAGGGGAGATACTAAATACTAACATTTTTAAAATGCATATTAATTTTTCAGATCACCAAATTGTTAACACAAGCCATCAGAACAACATCTGAAAACATGAGCCATGGTACTGCCATCACATTTTATATTCTGTACATTCTCTTCCATCTGTCAGAAAATCTGTATTCTTTCCAATGTTCTGACTGTCAGAATCAGGACTGTCAATCAGATTTTCAGTGTGAATCATATACAGGCCTGCTGTTGTAACGGAGTGTGTATATTTTGCATTCACTTCCAATGCTGCTTCATTAGGATGGTGTCAGATGCAGCTCATTTTGACTGACATAAAAAACCCCAATAATACATCTGCATCCCTAAATACCTCCCACTCCACGCAAACCCTCCAGAGTGACATGACAATTCATCCCACCCATATCCCGACATTTCAAATTCCATGAGGTTACACCAAACGCAATATTTACACACTAAGACTAAGTAGAAATGCATTGTGCGTAATGTATTCTTTGTAATAATCTCTTCTGCACTGTTATGCACAGATACACAAGAAATGCAGATAAGGAATGAAGCATCTAATCTGGAATATGACATGCAGTCTTTTTGAGTGTTGTGTTCTGTATTATCATTTGAGTTATTAGGATGTGTTCTCTGTATAGACACCCAATTTAAACGTAACATGATTTGGTCTGCTTTCCCTCGGTACCGCAGCGTGGGTTTCAGTCACTGACATCTGTTGAGGCAGATGGTTTCATGCACACACACAGAGGCATGGGATGCTCTCCACTAATGCAACTTCACTGCTGCTGGAGCAGAACTCACTGAAAGGCCCTCCACACCTGACAACAGCATAGCTATACCGTAAGAGTGCGTACTTCAACTAACTTTAACAAAACAAACTGCAAATTATTGCATTCAGACATAGTTTACCTGTCTATGTGGGTGGTTCTTGACCATAATAAGCTGCAATGTGACCGGATGTTTATAATAATAATAATAATAATTGATTTCTTTATTTATTAATTTTTTTTTTTTTTTTTTTATTTAGGAGTGTTGTGTTTTTACTGCTAAAATGTAACATCTTTTATATTTCATCTTTAGCAATCTGACAGTACCATTAATTTAATTTAGTAAATTAAATAATTTAAGCAAATGAATTTTCATAATTTATACATAATGAAAGATTAAAAAAATAAATAAATAAATAAACAAATAGGTCAAATAAAAGTGACTGAATTATAAGACATTTTTATGTTTATAAATATATATTTTTAAAGAATTCTCTTCTGCTCACTAAGCCTGCGTTTATTCGATCCAAAATACAGCAAAAGCAGTAATATTGTGAAATATTTTTAGTATTTAAAAAAACTGCTTTCTATTTGAATATATTTTAAATTGTAATTTATTCCTGTGATCAAAGCTGAATTTTCAGCATCACTACTCCAGTCTTCAGTTTCACATGATCCTTCAGAAATCATTCTAATATGCTGTTCAAGAAACATTTATTATTATTATTATTACTAATATTTAAAACAATTGAGTATTTTTTTTTTCAGGATTCTTTGATGAATAGAAAGATCCAAAGATCAGCATTTATCTGAAATAAAAAGCTTTTGTTACATTATACACTATACCATTCAAAAGCTTGGAGTCAGTTTTTTTTTTTTCTTTCTATAAATTATAGAAATTAATACTTGTATCTAGCAAGGATGCCTTAAATTGACCAAAAGCTATGATAAAGACATTTATAATGTTACAAAAGATTTCTATTTCAGATAAATGCTGTTCTTCTGAACTTTTTATTCATCAAAGAAACAGGATTATGTGACTGGAGTGATGATGCTAAAATTTCAGCTTCGAAATCACAGGAATAAATTAATTTTAAAATATATTTAAATAGAAAACAGTTATTTTAAATGGTAAAAATATTTCACAATTTTACTGATTTTGCTGTACTTTGGATCAAATAAATGCAGGTTTGGTGAGCCTGTGTTTTTAAAACATTAAAAATCTTACAATTTCAGCAACAGAATAAACTACACTTGCATACAATTAAAAAAAATCCTGTTGTGTATCGCATACATTGACATAGCAAATCAGATTCTTATTTTAATCATTTTAGACTGATCCTAATGGAGGGAGTTTCATGTCATTCTGAATTACATTGTTTTTTGTAGATTTTCCTGCTAAAGAAAACCAAGCAAATTATACGACTACATTTAACATGTTTGATCGTTATGTGGACGCTTGTGGTCCGAATCGATTACTCTTCATGTCAGATGGCTCAGGCAAAACATGTCAGATATATTTTACAGTGTGGGAGTTTCAAAAGTCTGTCTCTGAAAATATCCAACTCACTCGCCCACCTCGAATCCCCCTGGGTTTGTTTCTGTGTGTGTTTTCATGTGTAGGCAGCCTAGTGGGTGTCTGAAATAGATTGAGGCTGTTTACTGATTAAAATGAATTTTCCTTTCTGTTTCTTTCCTTTCACATTCACACCCTTGCTATTTCCATTTTACAGAGCCCACTTTACTATCACACACAGTCGCACACATACACTTTGCATTTTCGCTCCATTATCTGTGCATCTTTCTGTCAGGGTTGATTATGGGTTGTCCGTGCCTGAAAGGAGACCAGACGAACATAGAAAAAATCCCAAAAGACCTTCAGTGCCACATTGCATGTGTGTGTGTGAATATCGCATGTCTTTGTGAAGATCATATCTCATTATAAAGGTTTTAATTGGCCCCTCATGATCAGACCATCTCCGTGTGCAAGGCTAAAGTGATATCCTTGAGCCCCGCCATTAGTCAAGCATGAAACAGCCCACAAAGAAATGTCACACTCTTACAAACACACAACGAGACACAGAAATACTGTGACGATATTAATATGTATAGGATTAGCCATAGAAACACGCACACAAACACCAGAAGTACTCCATTAATTCATGAGGCTCGAGTCATTCAGTGTACGTCAAAAAACATCAAAGATACTCCCACGGGATTTAACTAACCGGCTACAGTCAGACTGTTTCCTTTCCACATGTCATCTATAGGGAGCCCTCACTGCAGACCTCTAACACTGGCAGAAACAGCCATTATTACTAATAACTAGTATCCTAATCACATCCTCTTTCTACTGACAGATCCTCTTAAAGGGATAGTTCACCCAAAAATGACAATTCTGTCACAATTTTTTCATCATGTCATTCAAAACCTGTATGTTTTATATATCTACGTTCAAATAGCCTACATATCAGTTTCATATCAAAAGTTTCAAATCTGAACTTAGATGGTAATAAAAAAAAGTTATATTATTGACTAATGATGAGTGTTTCTCATTATTTTCCTATTATAGATGTATGAATAATCGTCTAAATATAATTTAATAAGTGAAAACATTAAATAATTTATATGTGTACACACACACACACAGACACACACAGTGGGTAAAATAAGTATTGAACACATCACCATGACCCAGGGAAATTTATTTCTGTCAGGACCACTGTCGTCAAAATGATAGACACTTAGCATACAGTTTGGTTTGGCGGTATGGTTCTGTTCTGGACAAAAACTTCCTGCTCATTCATGCAGCCTGTCATGACTAAGCAGGGAGAGCAGCAATAATAACCCCCCTAGGGTAAACAGAACAGAACAAAGCAGATATCATTAATGTACTTAATGATATTTAAGTGTAACATTATTCGAGATAAAATGAGTCTGATTCAACAAGGAATATCAGAAAGCCAAGTCCTGACTGTGGCGAAAGGAGGAGTTGGGGATGGAGGAGGGTAGTTTGCTCCTGAGTAAGCGTAAAAGCTGCTGAATAATACTGAATAGAGCTTATATAGGAATGACGTTATATGTGTTGTATTCCTATAGGTAGATGTGATCAGCTGAGAGTCAGCTGATGCAAGCTTGACTCACGTGACCTGCCAGAACTAACGCTATATGCTTAATTTAATACTTCGTACAAAAGCCTTTGTTGGTAATGACAGCTTCAAGATGCCTCCTGCATGGAGAAACTAGTCGTATGCATTGTTCAGGGGTGATTTTGGCCCATTCTTCCACACAGTCTTCAAATCTTGAAGGTTCCATGGGCCTCTTCTATGTAATATATTACATATTTCATATATTAAACTACAATCACAATTGACACTTTTTCCATCAAGTAACATAGCTCTTTAGCCTAGATGACACTGTTGATTTATAGACTTAATACTTCAGTTGTGCAGTGTGTGTTTTTTTTTTTTTTTAATCTTTAAGTCAGGATGTAGAGTCAGAACCATCTATTCAATAAAATATGTTTGCTATTATTTCCTCCTGACTCTGCTGAAATTGTGACTCTATATACACAGGAAAAGTTCAAGGCTGTCTGATCAGAATGCATTATTCTACAACCACCTCCTCCATAATAATAAACCCTATAAATAAACTCCAGTTTTGTTCGGCTGATCTAGTCCAATCTTTCTCTAGGTCAGTGCTCTGAGACATGGACTTTAACCTTTCTCTTCATTTCTATCTCAGATGCATTTTTCCCCTCTCTTGCTCTTTGTTACACACCCTGTGACATTTTCTCAGCATAAGCAAAGGAGACAACAAAACAAATATTATAAATAAAATTCAAGATAAGACTGTTTTAGTTTTATTAAGTAATTAACATCACACCCACTTGGACATGACCACTTACAATTGCATTTGAATGAAAATTAACTTTTGAAACGTTTGATTAAAATGATAATATGACATTTTTTTTATTGTATTATTAGTTATATTTGAAGCCTTCTCATAAACTAAATGTTTAAAAATGTTTAAATCTGATGAACGTGGATTTTAGGTAATAGTATGATAATATAAACATAAAAATATATCATTGGTGGCTTGCTGATAGCGTAAATTAAATGGTGTTCCAAAAAATGGTGTAACATCAAATGGAACTGGAAAATAAATTTGCATTGGATGAAAATCCACAGAAGAGCCTTTGCTTCATTTCAGAAGCCCACCAAACACACACACACACACACATACACACTTCCATTGATGTTCTTTCTTCTGCTGCTTCTATTCAGAGCTGTTTGCTATTGAAAAGAGTCTGTCTGAATGCTCTACTAACCTGTGACCCTTTACAGCAAGCGCTCAGATTTTTCTGTATGTTTGTTTGCTTTCATAACTTAAAGAGTAAAGCCCCCAGAAACAGTCCAGAGGTCTTCCTGCAGAGCTCTGAACTTTAAATCTGAACTGCTTCTATGCTTAACCATGTGTTAAATACGCATCTGGTTTGAAAGACACACACAATCTGCTACACACAAATATGCATAAACACATACAGTCTGCTCCTGCACTTTTCCAGAATCAAAAGAAAAGCCCAGTTTGAGGCTCTGATCAGGGAAGATGAGGTGAGATGCATCCACATCGTAGGACAAAACAGTGTTGTGTTGTTGCTTTTTGCACAGTTGGTGTGAACGCTCAAAGAGCTCGCCGGCAGATGGGATTTATAATTATCTGAGGCGCTCAAACGTTCGGGGGTCCAGGATTTTTACAAACACTCATGGATGCAGATACACACTGGCACATGTGAATATACACACAACACACATGTAAAAAATAAAATGAATAAGGTGTGATGTGCTGAAACCAACTGGCAGTGGAATAGCATCTACACAACATAATCTACATTTGCAGCAACAGAATCATTCACACATTTAAAAAGCAGCTGAATGAAACATGAGGAGAGATGTTCTATTGCTTTTCTAAGCGACTGGATTTAGGATTTTTCACCTGGAGCACAAAAAAATAAATAAAATCCCAGAGATTTTCACTGAAGGAGGGAATTGAGCCATATCTAGAGACTATAACATTATATACTGGGTTTGCATCCAAATATTTTTCTGCGAACTGTGAATTTTTTTATTGGAAACTGCTTGATGTGTGCATTAAAGTTTATGCATTAGGCTGAGGTAAATTTTCTGGAGTAATGCAAGGAATAAAATTTTCCACATGTAAAAATATTTCACACTGAATTTTTCTGCATAAAAATGTCAAGGGTTAAACATTTGGGCACTGACAAGAAGTTGACAGCTTTTTTTTTATTAATCCAAGCAAAAAAAAAAAAAAAAAAAAAGCATTAGTGTTTAACCCACAGCTGCTTGCATTGTCACAATCTGCCAAAAATCAGTTTTGAGCACTGGCAATATCATTATGTGAGCTATTGCACTCATTCTGTGAATCTCCTGGCAGCATTTAATAATGCTATATATAAATGATTCAGTATGTCAAATTTAACTCTAAATGAAGGAGGTCATTCGGCTGCTCCAGTGACACAATACAGGTGAATTCCTTCAAAATAATGAGCATAAGAAAGCTGATGGAAATCTGCAATATTTACCATTGTCTTTAGTCAAATTTTCATAAATGTGCTAAAAAAAAATTTGGATGGAAATCCAACAATTGAGAATTCAAGCAGTGAGCAACCATCTAAAGGTGAGATGGTGCATATCTCTTGACAAGATTGACAGATCTCTATATTTAAGGAAACTAATTAACAAGAATAAAAAAATCAATACGAGAGAATAAAAATGTAAAATAAATACATAATTCTATTCTTTTAGAATAGTTTTCTATACTCATAATAATAATAATAATATATTGAAAATTAATTCTGTAAGTACAGATTTCTATAATCTGAATAAAATAATATTTTAACAAAATGAATATATAAATAAATAACAAATACAATGTTTTCTGTAAAGTCCTGAATGATTCTTATCGCTTTTTTTTTCAACATGTCAGGTGATTTTTCTCATAGATAAATTCATTCATTATTCTAATTAATAATTAATTTTATACATGTATATTTGTAACATTTTATATAATATACATATTTTATATATAATTTATATATATATACTAATATATAAATAACAATTATAAAATTGAATGAAACATTACAGAATTTATTTTAATCTATAGAATAATTTATCACCAAAAAAATCCCTATAGAATATGTTTGATTCCATTTGATTTCATTGTACATTTGACAAATAAACTAATGTTTCATATATTCCAAAACAGAACACATCGACCAATTCCAGCAACATACAGTACACACACTATACATACAGTACTCATTCCTCTTTCTTTCTTTGTCACATTAACTCACCATCTCCCCTCCTGCACACAAACACAGCAGGACAGGACAAAGCATTGCATGAGGTGAGAGGTTGAGCTCCGCGGTGCAGGGAGGAAATCTATAAGGTGTATAAATAGAGAGTCACAGGAAACAGTGCCCCATTGATCATCTCAATTACGGATAGTGTTATTTAATCCACAGTCTCTGCTTTCCACTTCATACACACAGATTAATATTGATCATTGCTCAGAGATCAACACACACCGGCAGCCACTAGTGATCCTGCTGCAATATCTTAACCTCTGTCTTATTGTTTAAGCTGCACATCCTGAATGAATTTGCTTGTGGGATATGAGCTGATGACCCAATAGTGAGAGTGCCAGTTTTATTACGGGACGAATTCATTAATTATATTCACACTTTATACATTTTAATAAGGAGGAAGTTTTATTTGGTTCACAGCAGCATGAGGTCTCGCCGCAGTCTTGTAGCTGTGTGTGTGTGTGTGTGTGTGTGTGAAGAAGGGGGGTATACTTCCCAATACTGGTATAAATCATCCCTTCTCTCTCTCTCTCTCTCTCTCTTTCCTTCCACTTAGACCTTCTACTACATGATGTCATTCTGCAGAATATCAAGTAATACACACACACACAGGACCAGGACTCTCAGACTACACTGTAAGCATGTGCAGTTGCTGGCTTAAGGATATATTTCCACTTGATCTGGACCTTAAAAATTGCTTTCATGTTTGTTTGTAAAATTCAAATTATTTAGAGCTGCAATCTTCTCTAAAAATCAGGTGTAATGTGTAATGATTCAGTCATGTAAGGGATAGTTCACCTAAAAATTTATAATGTGTAATTATTTATCCATGACTTATTCTGTTTTCCACAAGAAAAAACGTTATTTTGCAGAATTTCCTGGCTTTTTACCTTTATAATGAAAGTTAACAGCAACAGAAGGTCAATTTAACGTTTATTTTGATATTTTCAAGAAAAAACGTTATTTTGCAGAATCCATAAAAGGAAAAAAAGAAAGCACCACAAAAGTGGTCCATATGACTTGCAGAGTTGTTTTTAGTATCTATTATTGTATTTATTAATATTGTGAATTAGCTTTTATTTTTATATTTTCAGTTTTTTATTTTTTAAATAATTTAAATTGGAGTTTTCTTTTTAAAAAACGTTATTTTGCAGAATTTCCTGGCTTTTTACCTTTATAATGAAAGTTAACAGCAAGTGAGGTTAAATTTTTTTATTTCAGTTAGTTAGCAATTTAAAAAAAAAACTTTAGCCCTATATTTTTTTACAAGTTTACATTATTCATCTAATATTTATATTTCAGCATTTTTTATTAACTGGCGGCTGTTTTTACTTAACAATAACAACACTAACAAGTTATATTTCAGCATTTTTTATTAACTGGCGGCTGATAGCTTTGACCAATGAAAAGCTAATTAACATTTTTATTAGCTGAAAATGTACATACATTCGTGTTTATCAACATTTAACACCATCAACATCAAAACTGCGCGACAGGCAATTTTTCAATGTACACAAATGAGATTTGAGAGCAACAGCAATCCACTTGTTTGCATGACTATAGATTTGTGTGAATTATACATTTACATTATTTTAAATTATATTTAAGTTACATTTCATTAACTTGAATAACAACACTAACAAGTTACTTAGACATTAATTTTTTTTTAGGTTAACAGACAAAACATTTTATCATAACAGAGTAAACCTGCTGCCATCTGAGCAACAGGATTGTACATACTACACTCTCCCTCTCCTCTCTTGGTGAAGTACACAGTGATGGATGTCCTGTTGGAGAGGTGTTGTGCTCCACTGACCTCAATATTTCAGATATGTGTGAACACACACACATACACACACACACACACACACACACACACACACACACACACACACACACACACACACACACACACACATACACACAGGGCTGACATCATCGATAAAGCCAAACAACGGAAGACCAGCGCCATAATAAGCTCTAACATGATTAAAAGTGAATGTGGCAGAGACATCTGGTGTGTATGTGCGGCTCTGAACTCGCATGTGTGCATCTCAAACCTAATTTTTCCATTCATGCCCCGTATACAGACAGTTTAATGAGGTTCGTGCGGATTCAAGGGCTGTTTTGTAAGAGTGAGGAAGAGATGATCCATTCCTCTCCATTAGCTCAGTGTGTGAACAGACTGCCTACTGCTAAAATGAAGACGCAGCGCTCTGTGCTGCTTTAATCAAGGGCAGATTACATTTAATGTACTGTGTGTAATGTACAACTGACCTAAGGTACAGGTGACATCATCAGGCAGACAGTAAGTAAAAGCATTAATGTTAAAATGTTATGTATTATATTAAAGTCAACATTAAACACGTTTCACAACTCGGTTCCAAAATCATATGAATTTCTGAGTAAAACAGGATATTAAATGAGAAAAAAAAGCAGTCAGGGACTTGATTTAAACTAACAGCAATAGACTGGATTATGAAAAGTAGGCATTCCATTTCAAAAAGGGAGATGGATGGTTGGAAGGGAGAGGTTGTAAAATTAAGAGGGACTGATGACGTCAGTCAAAAAGCTAATTCATTTAAGGAAGAGGTTAAAAAACTTATTACATTCTGATAAAATATTTCAGTGACAAATATTTGTGTTTAGGTCATTTTAAGCAATGGTGATTTGTTCACAAGAATATGAGAATCACACATTAAAAATTAAAAAGTGTATTTTGATTAAGGCTCCACAATACCTGGCATTTTGTTTCTGCAACATGAAAAACACAGGAATTTTCAGCAGATGACTTGAATAGCTCTATTGGGAAAGAGTTCATATTTCCAGAATGATTGAGGTGATTATAAATGAAATAAATAAATAATACTTATTTTAAGAATAAATAATATTTTAGGAATGAATGGTTTTGGAAATTTGAAAAAATATGTCCACACTTGCAAGAGCCTCTTCTAATACGAATAAAGTATTTTCCTCTTGAGTTTTCATAGGCCACATTCCCACTGTTTTTGACCCATTTTAAATGACCATAAAATATTTTTACTGTGATTATTATTCAATAAAAACTTTCCTTTAATTAAATATTAATATTAAAAATATATATTTTATTAAAATATTCGTTTAAATAAAAATGTTAAAATATTATTTTATACAAAATATTTTATAGTTTTGTTACATTACAATACTAATATAAAAATATATATTTTATTAAAATATTCGTTTAAATAAAAATGTTAAAAATATATATTTAATATATAATATTTAATATATTATTTTATACAAAATATTTTATAGTTTTGTTATTTTACAATACAGTTTTTTTTTGGTATTTTTTTTTTTTAATATGTGCAGCCTGTTTCAGAGTGAAATGCGGCACTGTGTTCAGTTACACGTGTGCAGATCATGATATGGTGTTTTAGCGTCTCAGAGTGACTTTATTCACAGTTAATGAACCAAGTGACTCTGGGACACTGGAAGACTGTAGCCAGGTTTCCATCCAAGGATTTATTTGTGAAAAAATATTTAGCGCTTCAAAAATTTTACTGATGTAGCTAATGGAAATGCCTATTATCAGTAACATTTCCCATGTGTTGACACAATCTTTTTTTGTTTAACTTTACCGCATAAATTATATATCGATACTTCAAATGTTGCAAAAATTTGTTTGGAAACACTTTTTTTCAAGAAAAGGGGCTTTAACACAAATAAATGTGTTGTCACATGTCAGAATTATCCTATAGGCAGCGTCCGTGTTGCTCACGTTAAAGCACTGAAAAACACTGTAGTTCAAAAGCGCATTAAATCATATTCATATTATTAAATTAAACCTCTCAAACATACATATCTTAATTTGATGTTCTTTTAGTATGTTGCAAGTTAATATTTTTTCATTTTGTTCTGAAAATCTTGTTTTACGTGGATATTGGAACGATAACTACAACACTTTAAATTAGACCAAATTCGTTTTGGTTTGTTAGTAGCTTCTTATATTTTTATTCTTGTTTTGTTCTGATTTCTGTTCTACCGTTAAATTTAAAGGATTCGTTTAGAAATGAGGGGAAACAAAGTAGCATGTTTTCTTCAGTATGTTTGGCTGACTGTATTCTATTATGACAATGAACAGGCTGCGTTTTCGAGTTAATAATGCTTAACTGCCTGTTTTGTTTCCAGGTAGACAGAAACAAAACCTTTGGATAGTCAACCAGTCAGAATCAGAGCTGGTGAGTTCATCCAGCTCTGGGCATTGTTGTGTTCTGTGAACGGGCTGTAGGCGGACTGTGGGTGTGCTGTCTGAGACTAGCTTTACACCTTCTGAAAATTATAAAGTCAGAACGTCTCCAAAGCAAGGGCTTCCTTTACACTTACAGAGACTCTTTGAGGAAGTGCAATGTTATAGAGCAGCTGACACACTTTCCCCAGCATCTGTGGTTCTTTTATAAGTGAACCTCTTGTAGAAATGTTTCAGTGAATGATGGTGTCTCTCCGGTGCCGCATTAAAGCCGACAAGACAGAAAAGAGGTTATAAAATGATAAACACAGGAGATAAAAAATAAATGCTCACTCATCCTAACAGCTCCCCATGGACTATATAATTGCTTCTCTCAGAAGAGTCTCAACAGACAGCACTCAATGCCTCAGTGTCCAAACACCTGAGCAGGTAGAGCATCTGTGTTCACTGCTACCCCTTACAAAAATTTACTATGGACACTATAGTTTCTACCAAAACAATTACCACTATGATAGAAAAAGAATATTAATAACATGACATTATCATTTATAAAAATTATTTCTTTAAAATGTATATTTATTTCAGTATTTCACTAAATAACTGTAAAAAAAAAAAAAAAAAAGGCCATCATGGTTTTCAAGATATTATTGAGCAGGACAACCGTTGTCAACATTGACAATAATAAATGTTTATTAAGCAGCAAATCAGCATATTATAATGAATTCTGAAGGATCATGTCATACTTAACACTAGAGTAATGATGCTGAAATGTCAGCTTTGCATCACAGGAATACATTACATTTCAAAATATATAATAAAATTGTCAATATTACTTTTTTGTGCATGTTGTTAATCAAATAAATGCAGCCTAGTTGAGCATAAGAGACTTCTTTACCAAATAAATCATGCAAATTAAGACCATATTAAATTATTACAATTTCATTAAATATTTTAAATGTCTTAATTCATCGTGATGCTTGTTTAACACTGGTGTGTTTTTCACGATGCATACGAAATGTTTTCACTGGCAGAATTTGCTTATCTCATCACCTTTGCCACTGCACTTCTGGACCAAATATGCAAAATGCTACTCAGGGCCAAGAAACTGTCTAGTTTTGTGCTTTTGTGTAAAATAAATTAAGTATTTTAAGTGTTTTAAATGGGTGAGGATTTTTTTTGTTTTTTTTGTTGGGAATCTATTATGTATTTTTTGTTGTTTTTGATGTTTATGGTCTTTAGGGTAGAGAAAAGCTAGAGGAAACCAAAGAATGGGAATGGAAAAAAAAGAGATTTTTTATTCTGAGAGGTTCCCCACTACATTTGACTATAATCTTCTTAGCCTTTGTGTATTGTTCTGCAGCGACTGTCAGAGCCGATACGATAACCCAAATAGGCAATGGCGCTAAGAATTACCATGTTCACCATGAAACGTTTGCAACATTACTACTGTAATATGCAATATTCACTTTAAACTTTATAATAATTCATAAACAAAATAACAATAGCTAAAAGAAATTTTACCTAAGACATTTCATAGCTATAGACAATATTAAAGGAACAGTTCACTCAAAAATGAACATTTTCTGAAACTAACAATAAATAAAATCATCAAGGCGTTTTAACTTTAAACCATTACTTCTGGCCAAAATACAAGTCCATAATCCATAATAAAGCTTCTTCCAGTGAAAAAGTCCATACCATGTTGTCCCAAAATATTTCACACCAACATATTTGTTTAGGATTGATTTCACTTGTAAACTGTGTTTGATCTGTGTATATTACTCTTCTGATTTTCCACTGGAGAAAGCAATATTATATATTGAGTCGTCAGACTCATATTTTAACCAGATGCAACGTTTTTCAATTAAAACATTTTAACAATAGGTATTTTTAATACAAACTCACAGCTTTTCGCTTCACAAGACGCTAACTAATGGACTAGAATCGTGTGGAGTAATTGTGGGTTATTACAATGTTTTTATCAGCTGTTTGGACACTCATTCTGACGGCACCCATTCACTGCAGAGGATCCACTGGTGAGCAAGTGTTGTAATGCTAAATTTCTGTTCTGAGGAAGAAACAAGCTCATCTACAATTTGGATGTCATGAGGGTGAGTACATTTTCAGCAAATTTTCATTTTTGGGTGAACTTTACCTTTAAGTGTTTTGAGACATTCATATTTTAGCTATTTTACCAGCTCTCCATTTACCCAAAATGCCCCTTATCATTTATACCAATTTGCTACTATTTTTAACAATTCAATCATAATAACACTCTGCTATGCTTTTATCAAAAGTCACTCAAAGCACAAGCTACATATTTTATCGGTTCAACAATGCATCAGACTCAAACCCATGACCTTGGAGTTGCTGAAACCATGCACTACTGTTCAAGCTACAGGAGCGCTAGACAAACAACACAAGCAGAAATACCAGCCAATACCAGAATGCATTTAAAAGCCACTATCTGCAGCCGTAATGAGATTCTGATGGTCACACAGCTGTACTGCACATCCCAGAGGATCTCAAACAGATAAGGCTATTGATCTAGACGCAAATAGTACGGAGCAAGAGATACGGGTTGATGATGCACAGTGCACGCAGATGCCACTTGCAGTTCCCATAAGGACCAGAATTACCCAGAATGAAAGCTTGCATTGTTGAGCTAATACACTGCGCTGGAAATAATATATGACAGCAGGATACTGAAACTAATAAAGTATTCATCATAAAAAGAGATACGTATGATGAGTGATTGTCGCAGACACAATAAAAGTGTGTTGACAATAAATAAAATATTTTGACAAAGCAGAAGATGTGAGTCTGTTAAATGAACATCTTCAGTCACAGACAGTTTCTGTTAAATGATTTAGTTTGATGTTGGCAAGATGGCTAAGGAGGAGCTGATAGGTGGGGTTGTATACAATTATTGTAACCACGGCAGTTGAACAGATGGGTCTGGACAGGAACTGCATGCGGTGTGGGGCGGGAGGGCGTGTCACAGACTGGGAGTTATCAGACATGGTGTCATAAAGCAGAACAACTGATTTCCTGAAAATGCTAGTTCCCAAAAAACATCCCACAAAAAAAAAAAAAAAAAAAAAGAGATAATTTTTGTACTTTTTTGGGATTTTTTTGTGGAGTTACTAGTCAAAAAATGCCTACAAATATTATATAGTTTATAGTGCATCCCTGTTTTTGAGAAAAAAAATTATCCACAAAAATGCTTTTTCAAAAACTGAGGTGCGTAAGCTCAGATCAATTCCAAATAATTCCAAAAAAGTCATACAAAAACTGTACTAATTGAAAGAAAACATGACAACAAAAATATTAAATCCAAGATTTCAAGATAATGTAGCATAATGAGAGATTTACAAGCAATTTTTAAAAGGCTTATCATTTTTGACCAGGAATTAGATAAACAATTTTCAGCTCAGCACAGCACAAGGGATATTAAATCCCATGACGTATGCAAATTATAAATGACTAACAAAAAAATCCAGTTTACTCTGATCATGTGCAACGCCCCACCAGATCTACTGAGAAAAACAGCTAAAGATGTTCAGTTTTACTTTCTTTTTTATTTATGAATACTACAGTATGATTCTAGCCTCCTGATACATGCAAATCGTAAACAGCAAAAAATAAAGAGCCAGTTTTCTGCTCATACTGTGTGCATAATTTTCAGCATCCCCCCAGATCGACCGATAACTTTGATCATATTTTACCGTCTAGGTTTTTGTGCTTCAAAGGAAAATGCTGTGTGTTGTGATGTCACCGTGACATTGAACCATGTCTAAGCATCCCGGAGAAATACAGGAGATGAAAATATAAAGTGCTCGCTGCTTTTATTGGAAGACTAATGAGAGCGAGAGGAACGAGGGCCCTTCATCAGCCAGGCTGGCAGCCATTTACCCACAAATGTCTCCCTCAGAGAGTGAGAGAGAATGAGAATGACACAGCCACAGTGGTTCCCATGGATTCCTGCTTGTGTTTTATTGTGGTTTGTTGCTTCTTACAAATGTCAAGCGTCTTAATTAACATCCTGACTGAAATATTAATGCTCGCTGCAGATACATCATTAATATTCATCCAAAGGCAGCCCAAATTCATGTTAATATTTCTCGTGTTACCACAGATTTAACACGATAAAGTGTGTACTTGAGTGTGCACTCTGGCGTTATAAAAACATACAGCAGCTGAGGCTGTTTAATGAATACATTATACAAAGGAAATGCAATCATTTCTGCCTTAAAACAAGGGAAGATGAAGTGCACTTAGGAATACTCAACATGTTCAGCTGTCTGGGATTTATATGTGAACGCATGTGTGAATGTGCATGTGTGAATCTTTGACCGTCCCGGAAACAATTCTGAATTATAATAATCAGAGAGAAAGAGAACTTGACAAGCACAAGGAGAACTGAAGATATACATTTATACTGTTTATCTCTCTATAGAAAGATTGATCGAAAGAACGACAGACACACAGAATGATAAACAGAATGATAAAACAACAGATAGACAGAATAGATAGATAGAACAATAGATAGATAGATAAATATAATGTACAGTATGAAAGTGAATATTTATTGAGTTTATTGGATTATTTACTTTATTACCTGTGACTTATATGGTATGGATATATCACTGAATTTTTCCAACTGAAACTGAAAACTCTTTCTTACGCCAGCATAAAAAATAGCACACCTTTTTACTGTGCATTTTAAAAATAGTACAGATTTATGCTTCTCATATCAGTAACAGCCAAAATTCCTATACCACTGCATCCCCGGACAGATCTTCCAAAGCAATTGCAGATTTGGATTTGATTCCAAGGTATTCTGAACTCCAGTGTCAGAGATGGTAGAAGGGGATAAAAGAAAATGAGAAATAGAAGATGAAAGCTTATTTGTGAAGCACTTTGCTCTGTCTCTCTCTCTCTCCCTGTCTGTCTCACCGCCTTCCCCTCAGCATGTCAGAAAGAGCCGTGGCCTATCACCATGGAGACAGACAGTTGTTACAGGTAGGGCAGAGGGGTGGGGCAGTGACATGCTTTCTCCTTGTCTTTCCAGAGGTGATCTTACACCACACCGCCTCCCCTACACCTCTCAAAAGCACAATACACCAACTAAATCACACTGAAACAGGTGCACAAAATCAATGATCATCATCCACCTGATTTCACACAATTCACAGATTGAATCCCCCTTATTCAGCAAAACGGCATAAGTGCGCACGCATACAAAGTCAGTGAAACAAAAATCAGCACTATTAAAAAGAAGCCATCATGCAGTAATGAAACCCCAGTGTTCGAAAAGCACACTCTCTGCAAATGTTTGTCCGCCGAACTCTGGCTGTCTCTCAAAACTGAGGCAGTAGTACTAGAGATGACACACGGATGCTGATGTCAGGATACCTGTCAGGGGTTTTTCTCTGCAATGTAAGTGTGCTGTGCTGCAATTCGCTCAGCGTTTGGTGGCGGTGCTGCGGAGTGCATGTGCTTCAGCTTTTGTGTGTGTGTAAAGTAAAAAGAAAAATTGAGCTGCAGTCAAATGCATCAAGTCAGATGTGACAGATAGTTCATAACTCAATCCCGAGGGTGTTTTTAAGTGGGTGTGTGTACAGTGTGAGTTGGCTTTGTACTCACCATAAGCAGGCAGACGGCAGATTCTGGCATCAGTTGCACAGCCATGATGTCTTTACAACAAACAAATGTATAGATAACGCTCAATAGTGTGTTGAAACCTTAAAGGTAACCGTTGAGCTCTACAACACCTCCAAAATTGTCCAAGCAACGTTCAGTTAACGCTTAAGTAACGTATCATCTACTCTTTCACAGGACACTGTATGATAGTTTCCCGCTCCCGTACGCTCTCCCCTTCCGTTCAGAAATCCCAAAGCACTGTTCAAGCTCCGTCCTTGATCCAAATGAAATGTCTATTCTTTGATCTCCAACAGCCTGTTAGACTCCCTCCTCCCTGAGGACGGAGAGCTGGGACAGACACACACATGCACGCACTCGCACACACTTACGGTCCGAGAGGAGGCAGAGACTGCAGTTTCAAATGACCAAGCGGCACTGCAGACACACACACGCTCTCACGTTCACAAATCCAAATGATACAACCAAACACGATGCTAGGAGAGAGAGGGAGAGAGTGGGAGAGAGAGAGAGAGAGAGAGAGAGAGAGAGAGAGAGAATGCGTGCACACCCATCAGTGTATACAGAAATCATATCAAGTACCACGAGGCCACTTAGGATATGAGCAAACACACAGACACACACACACACAACTCTAAATTAATTGATTTGCATGTGCCAATAGACAGCTACTAGCATCACTTTGCCTAAATGAAAAGAGAAAATTAATAATCCAATATTGCAATTGTTCATAATTAATGTAAAAGATTTGAACAATCCTTAAACCATATATATTTTAAATCAGTGTGTAATCATATTATTTCTTCTTCAGACATTACCTCAAATTGTGGTGTAGTACTTTTCTAAGCAATCAGACTTGATTGGAAACTCATAAACTTTGCTGTCATCTGACCCTCAATATTTATAAACAATGATAATTTAATATAAAACAAATAAGCAAAATGTAAAATTGTAATAAACCAAAACTGTTGTGATGCCTTAATCCACTAATTTAAAATGAATATTTTTTTGTTTTTAGTGTTTTATATTTACTTTGAGGAAAAAGTATAGAATATATAAATAATTGTATTTTAGTGACATCTATGTTTGCAACCACCACTCACGTTCTCTTTAGATAAAGATCCAGTTCTAATCTGTGCTTTTGTTGTTGGTGCAAAGAATGAATGAATGTGTAAGGGATTAAAAAAGAAAAAAGAAAGAGAAAGCAATAGTGAAAAGAGCCTCAGGGGACCTAACATACTTTCCCCAAACATATGATTAGATACAGCGACTCTCCGTCTCTTTTTCTCACATACACACAATCCACAAGGTGAGAAGGCTGCAGTTTCCTTTTTTAGATTCTACTTCTCCTTACAAGATCTTGTCCCATGTGACACTACCCCAGTACATAAAAAAAGCACTATCCCTTTGAAAAGATTAGCTTTCTGTAGTTTTACTGAAGCTCACACACCTGGGTCTCTCTCCCTCTCTTTCTCTCTCTCTCCATGCACACACACACACACACAGTTTTTCCTTGGCTGGTTCTTCCAACCCACACAGGACTAATTAGCCCTCCAGAGCAGCAGTAGACTAACAAAGATAAATGAAGTCACACTCGCGGTCTGACTGACTTACTCGAGACAGTGGGGTGAGGGGTGTGGCAGAGGGTCTGCGTTGCCATGACAGAATCAAAACATTATTCCTTTTGCTTTAGCTCTGCCAATCAAAAACTGTCAGTCCAAACAATACATGCTGAGCTTTAATTCATGAATGTGGTCAAGACACGCTTTGATTTTTATCCGCTTCAGTTAATGGAACAGATTTTGAGGAATAAAATTTGCTTTGATCTTTTGAAATAAAACCACTCAATGCATAGCCTAGTACCAGTCTAGTCCAAAAACAAAATTTAAAGGGTTCATATGATGCTGCTAAAAAGAACTTTATTTTGTGTAATGAAATGTGTTTATGTGGTTTAAGGTAAAAAAAAAACACATTATTTTCCACATACTGTACATTATTGTTTCTCCTCTATGCCCCGCCTTCTGAAACGCGTTGATTTTTACAAGGCTCACCTCTCTAAAAAGCGAGGTGTGCTGTGATTGGCCAGCTATCCAGCACATTGTGATTGGCCGAATGCCTCAAGCGTGTGACGGAAATGTTACACCTCTTAACATATTGTGATGCCTTGTCCGGCCGGAGCGACGAGACATAAACATAAAACCCATTATAAATGTGATATAAACATGATTTCTAGTCGTGTTTTCTTTTGGAAGGCAAAAACAAAGTAGTTTCGTTTTCACACACCGCAGCCTTGAGTGAGCGGAGGCTGGAGGCCTAGAGTGAGCAGAGGTGGGCATCTTGAGGTGGATTCTACGAAGGAGTGTACCTTGTGCTTGCGGCAACCACATGTGACGACCCCGGGCTGAACTCCACTTCGTCTTCGGTGAAAGCCGATTTGGTGATCCACAGTGCAAAGTTGATGTATTTCCTCAGTGACCAGCACGGATCAGCTCCAGGCATGACGAAGCGGATATCGTCCTCTTTTAGAAGGCCAAACAAAGTAGTTTCTCTTTCACAGTGAAACACAGCATCCTATACGACATGGCAGCGGCGGCAACAACAATACTCAACAACACAACGAGAATATAAGGTACACCACCAACAACACAACGAGAATATAAGGTCAAATCTTTCCACATACTGACGTAGAGATGTGGGGGCGTGTTAGAACGAGCCATTTCAGGGGTCTTAACTTTTATAAAGAATATCTCTTTGGATTTGAGACTTTAGTCTTTGCAACTTTACAGATCTTCTTTATTCACCAAAAGCTTGTAACACTCCAAAGAGAAAGGAAAATTTGAAATCGCATCATATGACCCCTTTAAACTATATTCTAAGATATTTATGTCTCCCCACTTTTAGCTCATCCTTCTATTTTATGCAGTAAGCAATATATTATAAGACCTTTGTTTTGTGCAGTCCATGCTGTATTGTCTATATAAAATCATATTAAAAAAAGATTAATGTACACTACCATTGACGTTTGGAGTCAGTAAGATGTTTGAAAATGATTAAAAAGCTGCTTATGCTCACCAAGTCTGCATCTGATTACAAATACAGTAAAAGCAGTAATACTGTAAAATAATATCACAATTTAAAATAATTGTTTTCTATATAAATATATTTGAATATGTAATTTATTCCTGTGATAATAAAGCATCATTACTCTCGGTCTTCAGTGTCACATGATCCTTCAGAAATAATTCTTATATGCTGAATTGCTGCTCATATTATTATGAATGTTGAAAACAGTTGTGCTGTTTACTTTTTGTGGAAACCATGAAATAGTTTTGTCAAGATTCTGTGTTGAATAAAAAAATTCAAACTACAAATCTTTTTTATCATTATTAATGTCTTTATCGTCACTTTAGATCAATTTCATGCATCCTTGCCAAATAAAAGTATTCATTTCTTTAAAAAAGCTCTTACTGGCCCCAAAATTTTGAACTGTAGTGTACATTCATCTCCTTTTAAAAAAATATGCCATGTATAAAAATCATCATTAGCTAAACGGGCCACTTACTGGGGTAGTTCAGGCAAGAGCTATCTTGTTGAAGACCTCTGGGAATGTTCCGTCCTTTCACCTCCATCTCTCCTCTCAGTAGGGGTTTTAAATGTCAGAAGAAGAAAAGATCTGAAATCGCAAATGGAAGAGGGCAATGGCCAATCTTGATACGCTTGAAGTCAAATCCTGTTGCAGTTTTAAACTGTCTGGAAAATAAACAAGATGTGTCACATACATGACGAGTGGAAAAGGTCTCCTGTACATAAACGATAAATGAGTTTTGGCATCTGATATCACCGTTTAGACTATAGCTACAGTCACCAAAGACACCTCAGACTGTGCCATTACTTTTACAAATTATTTTAAGTGAATGAATAAATAATACAGAACAATGCACATCAGCTTTTGGTAAAATAATCTGCATATGTAAAACATTGTGACACATAGGACTTGCTCTGCAACAAATCTCACCACAAAGCCAGTAAATAACTTAAATTCAACTATATACTTAAATTAAATTAAATCAAGTGAAACCTGCTGAGAATATAAAATATCTCTTGGGATCTGTGCAGACTACAAGTGGGAGGAAAATCAATACTGTCTAGTACTGCAATAAGATTTTATCACGATACCGAATCAATACACAGACGCCAGGTATTGATTTTAATTATTATTTTTGTTTTGCAATTTATTTATTTATTTATTGTGTCATTAACATAATGCAAAGCAGTTAGATAATGCCAATTAGATAAGTGAACTGTCTCATACGTTGCCAAATGTGTCATACTCCAGTCAAAAATAAAAAGATTCATTATTGGAAATGCATTGCAATACATATAATGTACAGTACTGCAATAGAATACATTATATTCATCATAATGTTCTCACAAGCTATTGGGTGTCAGCTGTGAGAAAAGAGTATTTAGAGGTCTATCATGCAGCCATTTGTGGCCAGATCTGTATTGATCTTGTCATTGAACAAATAAATCATTCACACCTGGCCACATTACACCACAGGCTGATATAGGATTTGCATGCTTGAATTGTTATATATGTTACTTATTGAAGAATGCATAATAATTTGGAGACTCATCCATCATCAGCTGATTTACATTTATGCATTTAGCAGAAGCTTTTATCCAAAGCGACTTACAGTGCATTCAGGCTCCTAACGCAATGCTCTACCACTGAGCCACAGGAACACCAAATGATGAATGAATTATTAATGCGTCACCACCTAAGAAACAGCTCAATACTTATTTTTTCTGGTTTTCCAGACACAAACTGTGAGGAGGTTGGGCATGCTTATGTAAAATGTTTCATGCTTTTACATTCTCCGTGCCTTAAAAAAAATAAAAATAAAATACTGTAAAGTCCTGAAGTCACTTTTAACACAGTAGAGCGATAGAGGAGAGAAAGAACCCTGTGCTACAGTGAATTGCTTTCTGTGCCTTATTGATTTAATAAAGATTGCAGCGCTCAACAAAGAATTCAATAATATCACACAATAAAGTTGCATCTCAAAGTGCTTGTATTTTGAGTGGCTGCTGAAGTACATGCTTTTTTAAAACTCTATCTGTGCAAAGTGAAGTGCAGAATGTTCTTGCATTCAATAAAGCTCATCTTAAACAGCAAATACTGCATGAAAAAATATAAGATTTTTTATAATAATTAACTACAGTGTTTAATCTCAAATCAGACAGATTGCCTTTTAATACAATAATTTATAGTCTTTCAATACAGATAGGCAGAGTTCAGACACAAACCCACCAGGGAAAAACAAACAAAAACAAAACATGCTTTGAGAGTGCATATTTTTTTACAATTTTGTTACATTTTGCTAGCAAAACCTTTTGGAATTTGATCTTGGTTTATTATTCTCTAGACTTAGGGACAGACAAACTGGAAGCAATGTTTAAAAACAAATCCACAGTGCCCTCTGCTGGAGTAAAATTAATCAAATCTCACATAACTGCAGTGAACGGGAAGGCAAATCTTTTCATTCACACAAAGCTAAGCAGTAAAGAAAAACATATTTGCGTATACTGGCGCTGACAAATAAGCAGTAAAAAGGTTTCTGGAAAAGAGTTGGTATATACTATGACAAAATACAGTGCTGTAATTTCCAGAATTCCATTTTTTCTGTTCCAATCATTAAAGAAATAAGCTACAAAACGACATACACAACCTTCTAATCACACAGATAAATGCATTAGCACATGACTATCAACATTCCCGATGATGCTCATTTGAATAGCTCTAATAACCAAATGTTGGTTTGCAAAATGCAGTTTAATAGCAACCGCAGCAAAATCATCTCTAAACTACTTGTTCACGTGACATCTAACACTAGTTATACAACCCACTGTACTGTGGCGAATAAAAATCTTGAATCTACTGAAAGATGACCATATTCATGTACAATATTATTATTAGACTTCAAAACGCCTTGCTACCACCTATAAAAATATAAATAAATAAGTCAAAAAATAAACTATGACAGTTACTCAGGTGTTTTCGTGAACTGAAGAATGTTTTACCTGAGGCAGCCTACCTCATGATTCATTCTCAAGTTGCACGTGCAGGTGTCGAACATAATAAAGACGTCTTTATCAAATCTATAAAAGTGTTTTAAAGGTTTTTTTTTTCAGTGGACTGTATGTAAATAAATACTCAATTCAGCACTATTTTTGTTTCCAGTGCTTCCAACTAAATAAGTATCTGCGTCTGTCGCGTTAATTTTGCAGAGTGAAAATCGCACGACTTCGTGAGGGGTCCGATTCTGAATTATTTGATTCAGAGCCATAAAAGCGAACCGATTCAAAGCTTTTCACTGAAAAGAACCGACTCAAAAGAGTTCTGATTCTCAGACAAAGCTACATGAATGGTGAATGATCATTTCACTAAAAATGTAACGTTTAGGAGTTTGTGAACGAAATTACAGCTACACTGTGCAAATGAGCAGCTCTAGCACCTCGGAAACAGCGTGATAGTTTGTAGCGACAATACTGCCCAACACTGATGCTCTAAAACGAGTACATAAACCGTAGTTACTTTCAAAGTCACTTTGACCTAGACGTCAGTGACCATACTAAACTGGATTAGGTCGTCATCCCATCAGGTGAGCGTCTGCATCACACTGTATTTTTAACCAGAATATTTAGTCAACAAATTGATGTTTCCACAGACACACACAGATTTTTTCTAAGAGTTAATAAGGCAGATAATTCTGTCACATGTAACAGAAAGAAAATGTGAAAACATGACAAGCTTGGATTGGAAGAGGTATATGAACAATACTATTATAGGACTGTTCATTTAAACATACATGACTTCCTTAAAGCTTTCCAACAGATTTATTCATTCATAAAACATTAAGCTAATCTGAAATGCAGTAAGCTGTATGTTAGTGTGTGTGTGTGTGTGTGTGTGTGAAGTAAACTTGCACTCTCTCAGCAGCATTGGGAAGCTGCAGTCAGTGCTTATAAGAGGCTTTGATACCGCAATCCCTGCAACTGTCACAAGCACTCTTGTCACTTACAGATGAGACTTTTCATCAGACCCTTAGCAACTCTGTCTCCTTGTTGATGTTAATGAGGTTGTTTGGTTTGGGTATTCTTGTGAGGGCTAAACGACCTTACTAATTTAATTAACTAATATAATTAAGTATCATAAAAGTATAATAAATGTATCATATTTGTCCTAACTACTTAAAAATGCTCATAAATTGGCCTAATCATGTTAATATTTAAATCAAATGATGTGTACAGGTTTCTGCGAGGGTTAGACGTAGGTCATATTTTTGCCTTGGTTGCCAGTGAAAGCATTTGCCTATGAGTTAAGACAAATTAACTTATTTTTAATAGTTGACCATTCGGTTATTATTTGCTCATCCTCATGCCATTCCAAATCTGTATGATTTTCTTCCTCCTGTGGGACAGAAGGAATATTCTAGATATTTTTTATTATATCGTAAGGAGATGTCTGTCAAGCTCAATCATGACAAAGAAACACTGTAAATGTATTATGAAGTACATAATCAGAACTCTGTTCTCCACACAAAAACTACGGTATAATTTTAGAAGACTTATAATATAGCACACAAAGTCAGTTTAAGAATACGTTTATGGTGCTTTTTTGACATTTCACTTTCACTACATGAAAAGTGGCCAGGATATTCTAAAGAAATTGTGTTTTTGTGTTCCATAGAACATGGAGTGGATCATAATAATACACATAAATATTAACAATAATAATGATAGTAAAAATTACACACACATACATAAAGTGGAAAATATACTGCAACAATACTGATTGAAATAAATGATATTTTTCCCAGTGTACATAAAATAAATTAAATTATGTTTATTTGTTTTTAAAATGACAAAATGTAGTGTGTGTGCAATTATACGCCCCAACAGGGCGTTTGCTGATTACACAGTTCATCAATTTCCGTTAAATACACACCCCATCCTGTTCTGTTGGAGGTTTGCCAGATGGTGGCAGTGTAGGAACAATTGCCTTCCTTACATAAGTCTGTTAATTCTTCCTGCTTAGTGATGGGGAGACTCAAATATACGTCAAGAGGATTTGAATACCTGGCTGACCTGTTGACAACGTAACATCCTACGACATAAACTCCTATTTGTGTACCCATAACCCCTTTCTCCTCTCCCAAAACCTTCCCACAACATGCAGACAGTCACAAACCACACACCGTCAATCACAAGCTAATTGCCTTTTCCTCAAAATAAATGGGTCAAGTGTCTGATGTAAGGAAGGACACTCGTTTACCTGTGCACACAAACAATGGTGCATGTTTGTTCAAGCCACGGTTTTGCCAGAGCGTCTGCGTATAATTAGCCCGTCAAGAGCCGTTTTCTGCTGCTCCAACCTGAAACCTCTCCAGGGTTGAGCACACTCCATCAGTGCACCCTGGGATTTGACTTTGTTTGTGAGAAAGCCGTTTCTAGGCTGTGCGTACACATAGTGACAGAGGCGTATGCATGCATGCACAAGCAAAAGAATAAAAATGGCACCCCCCAAAAAAACACATATTTTAAGTGTCACAAATGCATGCTTTTCATAGCAACACAAAATCTCAAATGTGCACTGCAATGTTACAGTACCTTTAGAGAAACAAGAGGTGGGGCATGTAATACCCATCCCTTGTCTTTCGCTCCATTAGTGAACACCATGCACCACAAGTTCCTCCCCCTGTTAAAGCACACACACAAACACACATGCACACTTAATTCTGCAATCCTCTTTGTGAAAGTGACGCGCTTCTGTCAGAAACAGAGCTTAGCTGAAGTGAAACAGGGGAGAGAGAGAACCAGGCTCATTCAATTTCTGCTTGTCTGCCATCCGGTTAACTACTGTCTGAGGTTCTGTGATCTGGTTTTTCTTTCAGGTTGATCAGTGGGACTGCGAAAAAAGACATCCAACCAGATCTTAGAAGCTTCTCATTTTGGACATTTGAAATTTGGGATTGTCAATTGCTGGTCAAAATCTCAACTTCATCTACAGGTAACCTGCTTTGCACTCGCACAACTCTACAACTTTGGCCTGTGGTTTGGAAGATGCTAATAGCTTATGCAAATTGGATACAAATCTAACTGAGGACTCCCATATCCAGCTCTTATTGATTTTGTATTCTTTTAAACTTTGTGGAAGAGTTTGAATCCGAAGTAGAACCTGGTGTATGAGTGAACAGCTGTGACTGTGAGGGGGGTGAGACAACAATCAGGTGTTTTTTGGGGTTGGTCGGGCTCAAACAGAGCCACGGTGGAGGACGACCCGCTGGATTTCGCTGATATGGAAGGGCACGGGTATGACCGCTATGTGGATGGGGACAGGGACAGCTACCAAATTGATTACCGGCGTATTGTGGGGGACATGGAGCCGGCCAGGCCAGGGATGTCTTTACGAGACTCAGATCATCACTTTCATGGCCCGTTTACCCATAATACACTACACGGGCATGGGCACGGGCACGAGACGGCTGCCCAGCGCTACAGTGCCACCCGAATACAGGCGGGATATGAACCAGAGAGGTGAGAACATAGTGTAGGTCTACTTATTAAGAATGAATGAATGAGCAGGTCTTGGTTTCTTTTTCTCAAGTATCTGATTCAACCATTCTAAGACACTATATATCATACTTGATCGCATTTAATAAGGAGGGACATATAAACACACAAATCTACATTAACAAATGTATACAAATATATGGTGTATATTTTAAATCAAAATTATGTCTATACTCATTATACACACACACACATATACATATATAATTTATTGCAGACAACAATTCTAATAAAAATATTGACAAAAAAATATACATACGGTATATTATTCTTTCATTCAATGATATATTTGTACAATATAAATGTAATATACGAATGTAAAAGCAATGATGACTTGATGACCAACTAAATAATTATGATTAATAATGTATTTTGACCCTTTAATAATTAATGCTGTTTTGGGAATAGCTCATGTTGATTTTGTTCCCCTTTTGTGTATGTATGTGAGTCATTTCATTATATTTTAAACTTGTGTTGAAAATGTAACTGGAATAATAGAAAAATAACAGCTGTGAGTGAATGGGAGAGAAGAAGGAGAGGGCGGCTCTGTTGTGTCTGTGTTGACCTCTGTTTGTCCAGTCAAAACATGTGAAGACAGTAATGTATTTTAGATCAGCTGTAAATACAGAATCAGCATAATGATATATTTATATATATTTTTAATCATTTAATCAACATTTAACAACTTTAAATGAATGAATTCATAATAATGATTTAACTGTCTGATAGTTATGATAAAGTGTTTTGCTGCATGCATTACAATAACTTTACTAACAGTTGTTCCAGCTTCTTAGCTTGAGAACTATTGCATTAGATAAATGATACTAAATCTTAGAACCTATCAGAAGTGTGTTTGTGCTTAAAATAAATGCCATTTGCTTGATATTTTGGTACCTAACATGGTGACATTTATGCATAGGTGTCCAAACACTTTTTGGGTCCACTGTATAAGCTCATTCCTAAATAACAGTTTGGAATGTCCACAGCAACAGCCTGTGGTGTTGTTTTGACTCTCAGGATACAAGACACCTTTTCAGAAAACCCATGAATTTTCAGCTGGATCTGGCATCACAGCTTATTACCTCATCCCTGCTTTGACACAGACACCTGCAACACAGGTGCTTTTCTAAGGGCCAAGCAAGAGTCTCCCCACCTCTGCGGCTGACACTTCTGCCCTCAGAGGTTAACTAGGATTTATCTGCCTCAGAAATGCAGATCTTCAGCTTAAATTAAGGACCATGTGACTCTGAGAATGTAAAACATGCCCTTCAGTCTGTAGTGTGTCTGCATGCTCTTCAAAGCTCCTTGCACATCTTCCGTGTTGTGCAGCATCATGATTCATGAAGCTCGTTGCTGTAAAACAACTAAAATCTAGAGGGACTTTGCATTTTTCCACCACATCTTTTCACTTTCCTATTTGTGTCGGCTCTCTTGACAGATGAGAAGAGAACTTTAATGAAGGATTAATTTGATAGAGCATTCTTTAGGTCTAATCTGCAGTTTAGAGTATAAATCCCACTGGGAAAGAACAGCATGTCTGTGTATGTTGAGAGGGCAAGATTAAATGTCTATCAGGAATAGATTCAGCTGATGGCATAACCACTTAGAGTCATCTGGGTGTTAGATGCTGTCTATATGTTAAACGAGGCTTTAATGGTTGAAGTGATTTTACTGAATGTATGTGCAGTTAAATGCAGTACGATTCTAGTGCAAAATGCATTACAAATCCCATGTTGTAATCAAGACTTCATTAATCACTGAATGATTTTGCAATTTGCAATGAATGATACAAACCACTGATATCCACTGAGTTGTTAAATACAAAAGTGCAACACTCTCAGGAAATGTTGTATGGTAAGTGCATTGAAATTTAAGTTTTTATGCTCAGAAAATATAACCCTGTGAAGATCTGGCCTAAAACAAACTGGCCTTTATAATATATTTGATATTTTTGTATTACATATCAACTTATTTGTTCTTTTTTAATAAATAAATAAATGTGCATGAAAAAGTACAGACTTAATATAGTAAATGTAGGAATGAAAATTACCAAAATAAAATGAAGCAAAATAATAAGACAATTAAATGTTACATCTCAACAAAGTATACTGCATCCTTTAACAAAATAAATTAAAAGACAGCACATGTTTCGCTTCAAATAACAGGTTCCAAATAAATTAAAAGAAAGAAAAAAGTGCTGGTTCCTGCATATATTGCTGTTTAATACAGGTATTCAGGTTTAGTTTTATAAATACTTACAATATTTTTTAGAATATTTAATAACATTTATTGTAATGTGTCCCAATTAGGCGTGTTTCAGGAATGATTCAGTTCATAAAAAGTACCAATTGAACATGTTCAATTCAAAAACATGTTCTGTTAAATGAGTCTCGAGTCGAGAACGCATTTTTTCAGATCGGTATTGTGCATCGGTTCAATCGAATCTTCGAAAAGATTCGACGCATAAGAACGCTTTGTTTACTTCTATCAGTTTAGTTCGATATGCGAATTAAATCTCTCAGGTATTACGAACATTTTATCCATTATATCGTTTTCAGCATAAGAGTGGCTTATGTAAATCCAGAGATATTTAAAAATAAAAAAGTATTTATTGACTTCCAGAAAACGTGCAAAAACAGGTTTGGGGAGTGTTTAGCTCAACCTTTCCTGTTCCCTTTCCAAGCGTTAAACTGAGCGGGCATCATGTGACTTTAGTTCACACGATTGACGGTCTCTCCATGAGACCCTCCATCCAGAGCAGCCTCAGCCTCCTCAGAACGCTGCTGTGCGGGATGAGAGACTGCTGATCCCCGCATTGATCTCTAATGCACTTTAATACAGCCGTCATCATGTGAGATACTGTGCGCGAGGGTGAATATTCAGCAGAAGGAAGTGTGTTCATAACACTGGTCCGAAAGAAAAAGTAACTCGAAACTGTAAGTGCATTCCTCTTTGTTTTTCTATTTACGTGCTTATAAACGTTGAAGAATGAGCGGCAAGTTACTACACAGAAAACTGACGTTTTAAATTCTTCGCATTTTGAATTTATTTGTATTTTTGACATTTATCTCGCCTAACTATCAGTAGCCTATGCATAGTTCCTGTATTTACGTATTTTTCTTCTATGCATTTAGCAGACGCCTTTATCCATAGAGTATATATATATATATATATATATATATATATATATATATATGCTGTGAAATGTAGGACACTGTTGTATCACTTTTACATGCAGTATCACATCAATACCTCTCTGAAAAGGTGTTTTAAAGTTGTTACATATTTTATAGGTACATTGTTTATATGCACTGTCATACAGTACATTTTGTCTGTGGATGGTTGAAGTTAAAACCAAATTTCATGGTACAAACTCTCTTTTGTATGTTTGTAGCATGGCTGATTACCTTATCAGCGGCGGAACTGGGTATGTTCCAGAGGATGGACTCACTGCCCAGCAGCTCTTTGCCATTGGTGATGGTCTCACATACAAGTAAGTCAGGGATCATGTGCACAAAAACCTTCTCTAGATGCCCTGCCTTGTCAGTATAGACTGACATGGACAGCGCAATGTCAGCGCAGGTCCTATCATGTGTAGCTTCACCCTGGCACACACATGCACTCTTGGTAGGCATCTCTCCGGACATCTGTCAGTGAGATGGCTCTCAGTTCCATGGCAACCCTCATGCATCTCCATAGCAACGGGGAGCTCAAGTGCTCAGTCCCAGCACATGCAACCCGTGTTTATGGGACAATGCAAAACCAGAGTGCATGTGTGGTCCCTTTTGTCCCTGCTTGCTCAACTTGTGCTTTAGTATTAATTAGAAATGCAGATTGTTTGATACCATAATATGTTTTGCACCAGTGCATTAAATGAGCTTGTGTTTGTGTGGGAATATGAATGTGTTTATGCTTTTCCAAGCCGTATGAAAACTTGTTATCAGAGCAGTGGTCTCTTCGTCTATTTTTGTCCTGCTGGCTGGAGTGTTTAATCTGGTCTAATGTAGGTTTTATAAGCGTTAGGCCACATGGGACGGGACACTGAACAGTGGCTTCTCACACATCCTCCTGAGACAGACAAATCCGGTCCCATTTTTCCTGTATCAAAACATTATCATGCTTTAAAGTGAGGGATATCATTTAACACTTTCTATTTGTAGCCCTGAAACAATAACAGTGCTTTTACGTCAAGTTAGATTCTAACAACACTGATAACATGCTTTTGTATATCAAGTTTTGTGTACCACTTTAAGTCCGGGGCCAGTACCGCTGCATTAGAGGCTATGTGTTTTTGCGTGTGACATTGGTGGCACGGTTAAGAACATTAACAGGACGTCTCAGTATGCCACATCTTAAGTAGATTATATAACTCCTCTTGACAGGACCAGAGACATACTGTACGTGTGCAAGTTGATCATTTGTGGCTTCTTAAAGTATTAATGCTACAGGCAAACACACATATTTGTTTGCTCATGCACTGCATTAAAATAATCAGTCGACTTACTAATATTTTTTTGAACTAATATTTTTGAAAGAAATCTCTTATGCTCACCAAGGCTGCATTTATTTGATCAATATGCAAAAAAAAAAAAAAAAAAACAGAAATATTGTGAAATATTATTACAATTTAAAATAACTGCTTTCTGTTTTAATATATATTTAAAATGTAATTTATTCCTGTGAACAAAGCTGAATTTTCAGCATCATTACCCCAGTCGTCAGTGTCACATGATCCTTCAGAAATCATTCTAATATGCTGATTTGCTGCTAAAGAAACATTTATTATTATTATCATGAGTGTTGACAGTGTGGAAACCATGACACTTTTTTTTTTTATAAATAGAAGGTTCAAAATAACAGAATTAATTTGAAATAGAAATCTTTAGTGGCATTAAAAATGTCATTACTTTTAAACAATGTAATGCATTCTTACCAAATAAATGGTAGTGTTTAGTAGTCAGTGCATACATTGCTGTCATGTTTGCATAAACTAGCCATAACAATACCCAAAATTCATTCTGAATCAACCTTAGTTTGTTTTATGTTTGCCTTAGAGTGGTTTTCCTTTTTTGATACTGATTTGAGTGTGTTTAAGCTTTTTGTAATTTTGATAATGTTCTGATTCATAAATTGCTGATCTAAAGGGCATTGTTGCCTAACTCTGCCATCTGTCCTTCCTCATTCAGTGATTTCCTCATACTGCCTGGCTTCATTGACTTCACATCCGATGAAGTGGTGAGTACCATCCGCATTTATCAGAGGATATCAACAAATGGGTGGAACAGACCTCAAAAGCTTTTGTATTAGTTTTAGTGCAGAGGATCATTTTTGATCACATGAATCAACTCAGATGCTAAGTTGATGGAACAGGAGCTCTTTAACTATCAGTGAGGTGGAAGATCTGCAAAGGACAGTGTTTGTGTGGATGAGAGGTTAATATGGCTGTGTTAGCATCCACACAGTCCCTGCTGTTCTGGGCATGTTGTCACAAGCAGTGACGCTCAGGTGTGTGTGTGTGTGTGTGTGTGGGGGGGGGGGGGGGGAGAGAGAGAGAGAGAGAGAGAGAGAGAAGGGTGTGACAAATATATGTGTCCCTGGATGGATAAATTTCTTTAAACATTTTTTTTTAAAGATGGAGCAAATTCTCTTTCCTGGGATAGATCATAAGCCAATGATTTATTTAAACAGCGAATCAGTTGAACTTAATAGGTACTATTTCGACTTATTTTGTTGAAAATCTCATTTATGTTTTGGTTTAGGGTAGCCTATGAGTCTGTTTAAAATGTTTCTTTTCCAGTAGGGCAGGCAGGTTAGTTTCCTGCTGATGTAAACGCAGGTACACAACACTGTTTGTGTTTTCTTTGAGCACTTCTGAGATTACACCGAGCTGTGGTTAATGATGGGACGCAGGTGTTAGAGAGAAAGAAAAGAAAAATAAGATATGACAGTGTCTTCAGTCTTGATTAAGTCAACTTGTGTGACCGAGTCAGTGTTATTTTAGTAATATTTGCAAATAATTATAGTATTTATTATAGTTCTCTCAAACAATTAATTGCATCCAAAATAAAAGTTTTTGTTTACATAATATATGTGTGAACTAAAAAAGAAATAATAATAATAATATATATATACATAATACATATTTTTTAAAAATATACATGCATGTGTGTATTTATATTTACATAATAAATATACACAGTACACACACACATATATTATGCAAACAAAAACTTTTATTTTGACAGCACTATTTCATTAATATTTTATTTATAGCCTTTATTTTTACATTTTCATTTATGGTTTTGTGTTCCAGGGTCGCAATTATATTTAATTTTACTTCAGCTTTATTTCAATTAACTATTTGTAATAGTGTTAGTTTATGTTTAACTGTAAATGTTTTTTGTAAAGAAATCGTTCACTTAAAAAATGACATTTTTTATTATTTTCCTACCCTTATGCTGTTCTTAACCTGTATGATTTATGACAAAAGGTCATTTTTACTTGCACCTTAGTAGCAGACTTAAGTTGAGCTCCTAAAATGACCAAAGGTTATAAATTAACATGTCTGATTACATAGACAATTTATCCCCCAGTGATTTTCTTGTAATGGTTATGTGTTGTCATAGGATTTGACTTCTGCCCTGACCCGCAAGATAACCCTGAAGACGCCACTCATTTCCTCTCCCATGGACACAGTCACAGAGTCCTCCATGGCCGTCGCTATGGCTGTAAGTAACAATCAGAGAAACATTATATGTCAGCACTTGTACTGAATCGTAATTGCTTTTCCATTTCATCCACTGGTTTTTCCCATAGCTCATGGGCGGAATAGGAATTATTCATCACAACTGCACACCTGAGTTCCAGGCCAATGAGGTCCGGAAAGTCAAGGTCAGTCACATGAGTGTTAAGAGATGAAAAAAAAAGTGAAACTTGTATTTTGTAAGTCTGGTAAACTTTAGATTCCAGATATAAGTTCCAGATACAGTATAATGATAACTACCAATAATTAACATGTTTTTTTGTATCTTGTCATATTGGCAGAAATTTGAGCAGGGCTTCATTACGGACCCTGTAGTGATGAGTCCACGGCACACGGTTGGCGATGTGTTTGAAGCAAAGGTACGGCACGGTTTCTCCGGCATCCCAGTTACAGAAACCGGCAAGATGGGCAGCAAGCTGGTGGGCATCGTTACGTCACGAGACATTGACTTCCTGTCAGAGAAAGATTACGACAGGCCACTGGAGGAGGTTTGTGATTTGAATTTTCTGAATTCTAATTTAATTCTTTAATAATTTGAAGTTTGATTCCAATTTACGTGATGTTTCATAATCTAATCATTCATTTAACCTCCAGAAAGTGTTAATTTGAGTGAAACTGAATCTTCAGTATAGCACAACTAATAATAGTTTCTTGAGTACCAAATTGGCTTATTAAAATGATTTCTGGAGGATCATGTGACACTGAAGACTGTAGTAATGACTACTGAAAATTTAGCTTTACCATCACAGGAATAAATTACATTTTAAAATATGTTAAAATAGAAAATAGTTTTTTAAATTGTAATAATATTTCATAATATTACTGTTTTTAGTGTAGTTTTGATAAAATAAATGGAGCCTTTGTGAGCATATGGGGCTTCTTTCAAAAACATTTTGACCCCAAACATTTCAACAATGCATATAAATGAATATCAAAACAATTTATTTTAAATATTTTTTAATTAAAAAAAAAAACATTGATTACTGATGAATCACTCACAATAAAACTAGTTGCTTTTATTAAGAAAATAAACTATTTTGTTGTCCTTAAACACTCATAATAGCCATTAATGCTACTAATATGCAGAGTTTCTGAAATTTCTTAAATCTTCCAGGCAATGACAAAACGAGAAGATTTAGTGGTTGCTCCAGCAGGTGTAACGTTAAAAGAGGCAAATGACATCTTACAGCGCAGTAAAAAAGGTATGAGCCTCAGCTTCAGTCCTGTTTATGTTGTGATGTTTAGCAGAAACCTGCTGATCACATTCCTGTTTTTGTCTCTCAGGTAAACTGCCTATAGTGAATGACAGCGATGAGCTTGTAGCTATAATAGCTCGTACCGATCTGAAGAAGAACAGAGACTATCCTCTAGCCTCCAAAGACTCTCGCAAACAGCTGCTATGTGGCGCTGCCATCGGCACCCGAGAGGACGACAAGTATCGGCTAGACCTGCTCATGCAGGCAGGAGTGGACGTGATAGTTCTGGTGAGTCCTAAGGGGATTAGAATGACATTAAACTTTAGCAGAACACAGTCCTGTTTCTGGAGATCTAGCGTTTTGCATTCCATTAAAGCTTAGATTCGGACAAAAACAACAGAACACAGAATTTCTGTAGCAAAATTCCATAATTTGTTCTGCCAAGCTGCAAACATGTCAACACCAAGGATAGATGTGCACATTTAATGAGAAACACTTACCACTTACCTCAAGAGTTTGTTTCTTCATCAGAACAGAAATTTAGCATTACATACTCACTATTGTTTAATCTGTTGTTAATTGGTTAAGTCAGTTTTTGAGTATGGATAGTTTGTCAAAACATCACAATAATCCACAAGTAATCCTCTCGACACCAGTTTGAGTGACTTTTTCACTGGAGAAAGCAATACTATTAGGAAGCAATGGTTTGAAGTTAAAATATCTTAATGATGAATTTGGTTCTTACAAACATGCAGCTTTTCACTTCAGAAGACATTAAATGATGGACTGGAGTGGTGTGGATTACTTGTGGATTATTGTGATGTTTATATCAGCTGTTTGGACTCTCATTCTGACGGCACCCATTCACTGCAGAGCATCCACTAGTGAGCAAGTGATTTACAATTTCTTCAAATCTGTTCTGTAAAATAAACAACTCATCTACATCTTGGATGGCCAGAGGGTGAGTACATTTTGAGCAAATTTTCATTTTTGGGTGAGCCATTCCTTTAAGCAAAAAAAAATAAAAAATGCATCAGCAAGTCAAATTTCCAACATGACAAAAGAAAACCTTTAGCAACAAACCTGTTTAGCGAGCAGAGACAAATGTGTCAAACATGGTAAATGAACCTCTCTATAATCATACAGCTGCAGAAAATATGCAATAGAGACTTTGTTTACAGTCAAACACCTGCGAAGCTCAATATAGCATTTCCATTTTATTTCTTTGTTCCGTGGGTCAGGTAGTGGAATACAGCATTAGCATGTTTTCACGCTTGAGATTTTCAGTGGTAAACTGTATTGGCCCAAACAAAGGAAATTTGAATTAAACAAACATGAAAATAAAAGTGTACCTGGGATGCTGTGCGCTCACAATGTATCTTATGAGTAAACCATATTCCAATCATTTTCTGAGATTGTCACAATTTAGTTTGCAATATGGAGGCCAGATTTGGAGAGTTTGTTTTTAAGCAAAATGTTTGTGAACTGCTGGGAGGCCTATAATGAAGCAAGTGTGTAACGCCCTTAATGTGTGAACCAGAAAAGATAATTTAAAGAAATGACATATAAAGAATATATAAGATTCTGGGCAGGGTAATAATTTTAATTACATTTGTCCTTCCTAAGAAGGAAATAGGAAGAGTAGTAGTGTCAATTCTTTTGTAAACTGTACTATCAAAGGTTTTATGTTTGATGGATATAACGATACAAGTTTTGGTGGTGTAAGTATACCCAGATACGTTATGCCTTGGAGTACCCATCTAAATGGTCCAATCTATAAAGGCTTTGTTTTACTGTACTATAAATCCTGATTGGCATGATTTCAGATTTGTGAAAGTTAACTTTATAGCCAGAGACCGACCCAAATTTTTCGATACCTTTAACAATTTCCATCAGTGAAATTTCAGGCTGCCTAAGAGCGAGAATGACGTCGCCTGCATAAAGCATTATTTTTTGTTGGTTTTTCCCCAAAAAGACACTGTGAATTTTTTCATTCTGTCGTGGATGTATTGCTAAAGGCTCTATAGCAATAGCAAACAATAAGGGTGAGAGTGGGCAACCTTCACGTGTTCCACAGTGAAGATCAAATGAGTTATTATAGAGGCTTTAGGATACGTATACAACAAGCTAATCCATTTATAGAAGTTATCTCCACAGCTAAATTTCTTCATAACCTCAGAAAAGTAACACTACTCCACCCTATCAATGCTTTCTCTCCATCAGTTGACATTAGAAGGCCTGAATCTGAAGTTCTTTCAAGATAATTCATGACATGAAATAAGCATCAGGTATTATAATAAAGCCTTTTATAAAGCCTGTCTGATCAGGGTTAATTAGGGATTATCAATCCTAATCGTTTTGCTAACATTTTAGCCAATATTTGTTTTATATCAGCATTTAATAAGCTGGGCCTGTACGAGCCACATTGTTCAGGGTCTTTCCCTTTTTTTAAGATAAGTGAAATTACTGCTGTATTCATAACATCAGAAACAGAGGATTCTTCGAATGCTTTAGAAAAGGCCCTCAAAATGTAACTGCCAAGCTTGTCATGCAATATTTGAAAGAATTTAACAGGAAAACATACTGTCACACCTTTAGGCTACATCTTTAATCAAACACACCTGAACCAGCTAATAAAGTTCTTTGGTTTCATTGAGAAATTACTCAGCAGGTGGATTAGGGCAGGGTAGAACCTAAATTCTGCAGGACTGCAGAATAGATTTGCATCAACCATTCATTCCTTGCGTGACACACAAAATTAAAATAATATTGCATAAAGTAAAAGAAATCTTTTACAATTTACAAAGTTGTTCTCAGACTGCAAAACTGGGGCCAAAATCACAGTATACCCACAATGTTGTTCCTTTTAGCTCTTAAGACTACATGATATGTGATGGTTTTTCTGTTATTCTGTCTCAGGACTCTTCTCAGGGGAACTCAGTGTTTCAGATCAGTATGATCAACTACATCAAACAGAAATACCCAGAACTACAAGTGGTGGGTGGAAACGGTGAGGCTATTTTGTCCTTTATGTGGTTCTTTTCTGTGATATTTAAGATGCATGGATCTACAGTTGTTTTCTGTATTAAATTGAGTAATAGCGTATTCTTTGTGTTTTATTCTCCTTCTCTTGTATACAGTGGTGACTGCTGCTCAAGCAAAGAATCTTATAGATGCTGGTGTTGATGCTTTACGAGTGGGCATGGGCTGTGGATCCATCTGCATCACACAGGAAGGTATGTGTAGTTTTTGGCTGACTTTGGAGGACAAACTTGCTGTGGAAATTTCCCATAAGTTAGCCAAATATGAAACAAATTTAAGGACACATTTTAAAGGAAAAATGGTGTCTGAATTCACTTCTGGAAATGACAGAAGCATTTTTTTTTTTCATTTTAGTTTTTATTATATTTCTTTCATTTTAATTACACGAAAAAATAAGAATGACCTATTTATATAGCAATACTAAATGTGTGCATGTAGACATACTTAAAAGGAAAATGATTCCTATAATCATGTCTGAAAATGGATTTAAAAATTACTTTAGGACTTTCGGGATTATTTAATTTTATTTAAATAAAATTTAGTTATTTATATAGCAATGCAAAGGTGTATAAATGGTAAAATGGTTACATTCATGTCTAAAAACAGCAAAAGTTTTATTTTAGAGTTAGGATTTTGGGGATAAAATTATCATTTTATTTTATTTTTAAGGAAACAGGAAACATTTAATTAGATGTCATATAGCAATGTAAATATGTATACATGTTGTGTGTTTATCATATAGTGATGGCTTGTGGGAGACCGCAGGGCACGTCTGTGTATAAAGTAGCTGAATACGCCCGGCGTTTTGGGGTTCCGGTCATTGCAGACGGTGGCATCCAGACGGTTGGGCACGTTGTCAAAGCCCTTGCTTTGGGAGCTTCCACAGGTGTGTGTTTTTCTGGGTGATTTGCCTGAACGATCATTGTTATTAATGGCTGGGATTTGTTTGCCTACATTTTACTGTCTGTGCCAGACCATGCCCTTCCCTTCTGCCTGCTTTGTTTCAGTGATGATGGGGTCATTGTTAGCGGCCACCACAGAAGCGCCCGGTGAGTATTTTTTCTCAGATGGCGTACGACTGAAGAAGTACCGTGGCATGGGCTCTTTGGACGCCATGGAGAAAAACAACAGCAGTCAGAAACGTTACTTTAGGTAAACATTCTTAAACGAAAAGGTCAGGTGACCTTGTTTACATACATAAAGACAACATTGGGTGTATTAATCTCACATATGCTCTTCACTAATTTTATAGTTTATAGCAACAATTTAAATTTTATATTTTTAGAGTCTAAAAAAGTCCAAAACAAGTTTAAAACAATAAAATATATACATAAATGGCAATAAAACAGTGAAAATAAATCATGTAGTGTTTTGTATGCAGGACATAATGGGTTGTATGTACAGTGTACATGTGTGTGTGTTTTTCAGTGAAGGTGATAAATTGAAGGTGGCTCAGGGAGTCTCTGGCTCAGTTCAAGATAAAGGCTCTATACACAAATTTGTTCCTTACCTCATTGCTGGAATTCAGCATGGCTGCCAGGATATCGGTGCAAAGAGCTTGTCCATTCTACGGTAAGTGTGTCATTTTCTTTTACAGACATCTTTTTGTGACTTTGAATTCATGTTTATTAGATTTGATGCCATCTCTATGATAGTATCTGCTGTATTCTAGTCACTTTTTAAAAATAGCAGCTAGTTAACTAAATGAGCTTTTAGCAGATATAAATGTATAAGTCTTTCTTTCTGGAGCAATTTTTTTATCAGACATACACTACCGGTCAAAAGTTTGGATTTTTAATTTTTTAAAAGACATCACCAACTTAACAAGGCTGTATTTATTTAATAAAAGTACAGTAAAAACAGTTATATTGTAAAATATATATATAAAAAAATTTAACATTTTCTAAAATGGAATGTTTTCTATTTTAATACATTTAAAATGGAATTTATTCCATAGCATTGGCAATAATACAAGCCATTATTAATAGAGGAGCTCCAACAAAAATGGTGAAAATGTAGCTTTGTTATCAGAGGAATGTATTACATTTACATTTAAATATATTAAAACAGTTTTTTTATTCTAATAATATTTCACAATATTAATATTTTTACTCTTAGTGAGTGTACTTAGTAGACTTATTTCCAAAACAAATTAAAAGGTCTTAATTATTCCAAACTTTTTGGCAGCAGTTTTTTCTTCTGGAAATAAACTAACTAAAATACTTCTACTCATTCTACACTAAACAAATTTTTGTTCAATAATTCTCTCTAGAAAAAGAATATTGCCTTTCATTTCCTACATTCAACTAGCAGTAGGTAGTAGCGACTCATGGTTCACTGTGTATCTTTAGTTGTACTAATGCTTCAACAATATTTAGTTTCAAACCCGAATATGTGAGCAGAGTGGAGTGGCAAAAATTTCCCCTCCGCGTTTTGAGCATTTAATAATCACTCCTGCTCCGGGTTCACCATTTCCCGTTCCTCGCTCACTGATATCAGAAACCCTGCTCCATCTTCACTCCGCGGCTAAAGTATTTCAGTATGTTTGAAATATCAGTTCTGTTCATAATGTAGGCTATATTAAAAGAAAAAAATAAAGTAACAGGAAAGTTTCAAAGTGGCTTATTGGAACATTAGTGTGCAAACTTTTTATTAAGGACATCAACATCAACACGAAAAAGAATTAGTTTGTTTTTACCTACACCTGTGTTACATATAGATCGATGATGTACTCTGGAGAGCTGAAGTTTGAGAAGAGGACCATGTCTGCTCAGGTTGAGGGCGGAGTTCATGGATTGCATTCGTAAGTCTCCGCCCTCTCATTTAACCCCACCCACTCGTGTTTCTTTCCTCACAGCACATACCCTCAAAAAATGGCTGTGAACACATTTCACATCATTAGAATTCTTGTGGTTCACATAAAACTAAACGTTTAGCAATCCCCTCTCTGTTTTTTTTTTTTGAAGTTCCTCTCAGAGACCCTCAATCCATCCTTTCTTACGTTGTCATGGAAAAGTAGAGTTTACATGTGAAAATGTCTTCTCTTCCTTTCTCTTACGCTGTCATAGATATTCTTTTGTGCCATGTAAGTATGATGGCGTCTCATGTCTTTTATAATAGCGTTAAGTTCTGGTGGAGGGGATTGTGTTGTAAACAGCATTAATGTCTGGGCTCTTTAGTGGGCATTGAGACTATTTTAGTTTACTCTTACTTTCGTATCGTGTAGACAAACCTAGTGTCCACTATCCCAGTGCTGTGGTTGTGTACTCGTAATACTATGAGTGTCTCTTTGAAAGGGAGATTATCTTGAAAGAAACCCACTCCTATATTTAAAAGATAGTTTACCCAAAAATTACAGTTCTGTCATCATTTATCCACCGAAAATATCAGTTTTTTTTTCTCCATACTTTGCATGCAAATGGTGAAAGGACAGAAAAAGACCATGAAAGTACACTAACATTCAAAAGCTGGGGTCAGTAGGATTTTTTATTTTAGAAAGTGTCTTATGCACACCAAGACAATGCATTTATTTGATCGGTAAAAACAGTAATTTTATGAAATTTTTATAAAATTTTAAAATAACACCTTTATATTTAAATATATTTTTAATTTTCAGCGTCATATGTCCAGTCTCCAGTGTCACATGATCTTTCAGAAATCATTCTAATATGCTGGTTTGCTGCTTAAGGAAAATTTCTTATTAAAAATTATAAAAAGGGTTGTGCTGTTTTATATTTTTGATACATTTTTCAGGATTCTTTGATGAATACACAGTTCAAAAGAACAGCATTTAGTTGAAATAGAAATCTTTTGTATCACTTTTGATTAATTTTATGCATTCTGCTGAATAAAATTATAATTTTATTTTTTGTATATACACATGGTGTGTACAAGTAGTATTGTATCATAGTATATACATACATACATATAATACTGACCTCAAACCTTTGAATGGTAGTGCATCATAAAAATAATCTATATGACTTGGCACTGTATTTCATATCTTCTGAAGCCATATAATAGCTTTGTGTGAAGAACAGACTGGAACCTAAATTGTTATTTGAATATGACACTAGATTTGACATCTTTGAAGCCATTGATTCTCATGCATCTCATAACCGATGACAGTATGCATATTTCAATATGTGGATGCACAAATTATATTTGAGACTGAGTAACGTATTAAATTGTAGTCTGTTCCTTGCTGAAAGTCACTTGTATGATACTTCCATGCTGCTTTTTTATTTTCATTTTCGGGCAAACTGTTCCTTTAATTGGTTATGCTGACATGTTTGTAAAACCTTTAATTTAATAATATAATCAGTGGAACTGCATTTATTAAGGTTGTGTTGCTTTGCTTTCCTCGGCAGTTATGAGAAGCGGTTATACTGAGCCAGGCAGCAGGGGGCATCCTAGAGCTGGACTCAGTGTCCCGTCACCAGCCATCACTAAACACAGCAGCTGAAAGTGATTTCTGCTATCCTCAACCCCTTTATCCTTTTTCCTGGTGGCTCTTGACTCTAGATAAACATTAAAATTAAAAAAAAACGGTCTGATTGTAATAAAAGCAAGCAACAGTACTGAATGTACTATGGACTTTCTTGTTTAGATTTTTTTATTTAGTTCGGGCTTCCCTGAAGAAATTAGACTTGGCACTAGAGATATTATTTTCAAAATCCTATGAATGTACGGCATCATCTGAAATATGAGGATGCTACTTGTGTTTATGTAAGAGAGAGTATGAACATTTATGATTTATGTCGGGTATGTTTCTCCAGACTGTCTTGCTTGTTCATTGTAATTCATATTGTCTGTTATTACAATAGTAACAATATTTTTGTGACCGTCGTGGTATATGACAAAATCATGTGCATACCACATTGCCATTAGAGTGTTATGAGTTAAATTTAAATGTAATCTAAGAAATGCATTTGTTTTCTTTATTTTTCCAATAGGGCAGGTTTGCAGACTGCTTGTGTCATGATGCTTTTCAAATTATCATTAGAATGATGTTATTTTATGGACCAGATTATGAGTATCAGCCTTAAAATCAGGTATTCTGTACTGTTACTCGCCTTACACTAGTCAATAATGTACACCGACATTAGAGACGCTTATTTCTTAAAGTTTATTTAACAGTTTCACACACTTGCATCATTTAACTTAGAAGCATTTACATATATATCAAACATTTTACAGTATAAAAAAGGTCTGAATTGAAGGACAGTCAAAAGCATTTGCTGTAAAAGTGATACTTTTTACTTTGGGCACCATTTGGTAGCTTGCAAAGACTTGTGTTGTCATTCTGAATATAATACAGTTTATAGAATAAAGAATGAGTTTTATAGATTGTGTTTTTTATTTTGTTCCTGTAGTATCAGTTTCTGTCTACTTTGCTTAAATATTTTAGATGTTAATATGCCATTTTATAATCACAGTAGCATAATGAGCAATGTAATTCAGAGCATTATATTGTCATGTAGAAGTGTGGAAGTAAATTGGAGCATTTACTAGTCAGAGAGAAAATGCACATCTCAAACATATGAAAAAAAGAGATTAGCAAGAGTAATCAAGATAATCAAAGTTTTTGTGATGAGCTCCTGCTGTCAGTCATGGCCAACAGAGGGCAGTATTGCAGTGAAAAGGCTGTGAAGGATTATTGGTACAGGATAGAACAGATCTTTATCAAGCACTAAATGTAATGAAATAACAGTTTAGAAAAACAGTAGTACTAATATGGCAAGTGTTCCATACATACAACAGCTAATTAGCATGGTTTTCATGGTTATCTTCATGCAGCCTTTTGCTAAATATGTCTTTGTATATGCTCCAACAGAACACCCAGGTCTCATTCCAGAACAAAATATTACCCAAGTGACAGTGCTGGCACAAATAAGTGGGTTAACACCATGATAGTGCTGCAATAAAATGCAAAATGGTTCTAGAGAATGTGTCTCTCTATACTGTACATCATTAGTGTTTAGGTAATCTGTGCTGTAAGAGCAAAACCAAAAGACATTTCATCATAAAACGTTCATAAGTGCTAGCTTTATTGCTGAAAGCAATACAGAAAGCCTCCTGTACAGTAGTTTATCTTTTGATCAAACCAAGCATTTTCAACAAGACTGGTCAAATATGAGAAGTGGATTTCAGAGGATTTCTCATCGTTGATAGAGAACATCAGTCACTCTGAGGTTGTAGGTTGCCGTTTTGTCCATGTCATGTCTGCATCTAACATAAAACATTTATTTCCATTCAAGCAGAATGCATCAACAGCAAACTCCTCTCTGCGTGTATGTCAAGAAAAGTTCTGTAAATTAGAGTTGATAGGGTTGAAATTACTTAAAGGCGTTATAGGTCAGGGCTTAGCAACTTTGGTCCTGGAGGGGCCAATGTCCTGCAGATTTCAGCTCCAGCCCTAATCAAACACACCTACCTGTACTTTCTAGTGATATTGAAGACATTGATTAGCTTGTTCAGGTTCTGGACAGTGGCCCTCCAGGACCAAAGCTGCCTAGCCCTGTGTTAGGTTAAACCAGGGGTATCCAATCGGGCTTCTGGAAGGTCACCTTCCAGCAGAGTTTAGGTCTAGCCATTTTTTTTTTTTTTTTATCAGGGCGTCCAGTGTTTTTTGTATAAGTTGATATTTCTTAGAGGGTATTTCTGGGTTTTTTTTTTCTTCAAGGTGGACCTTGAAAGAGCACACCTTGACAACCCAGGGTTAAATGTTAAACTGGAAAATATTAAGGATAATTCTGCAGGAAAGCACGGCATATGCTATACTTGAGTGGTTCTCAACGACCTCCCTTCAGAGTCTACCTCCAACCTTTATCAAACTCTCCTGCCAGCAACTTTCTAGTAATCCTGAAGTCTATGATTAGCTTGTTCAGGTGTGTTTGATTTGAGTTGGAGCTAAACTCTACAGGAAAGTGGATCTTGGGGGACGGGCAAAAGTTGAGAATCCCTACAACATACGGTGCATTCCAAACAGGATATATCGCGAGTGAAAACAATTATGGCCGCCATATTGAAGGGTCGTTCCAAACTGAAGTGCCACTTCAAAGAGCCCTTCAGAATTAGGATTTCGAAGGGTACAACTGATGGACACTTCGGGCTCCCATGATCCTTTGCGCAGATTCTTTGCATGATGACGGTGCCTCCGTGTGGGCATGTGATGATTACACGGAAGGACACTTCAAGAAACAGTTGTTTGGTCTCCTACACCCTTCAACCCTTCGAAGCTCTCACTCCGAAGGGTAAACCCTTTGAAGGGATTAGAGCATAGGGATGAGCCCTTCCGAATGGAACGCAGGAATAATCTGTAGGTGAATAAAGATTTCTTCCCCCTATAGGTCAATCGTATCACTACTGATACTAAGTGCATCTATCTGCCTGCAGACATTGATGAATTCAGCCTGAACGGCAAGCTCATCAACACGAGAAGTCTCCACATCCACGCTCCCTCTGGAGGAAGTAGAGCCCAAGGTTGTGTAGCGTCTGTGGAGTTGCTGCCCGGACTGAGAGCCCCTATGTAGGCTGCTCTGGGACTGTTGTGTTGAGTTTAACCCACTGTAATGGACTGAGACGTGAGCTGGTCTCCCAGATATAGTGCTCCATTGCCTGGGTCGGCTGGGGACTGTAGCAGGGTCCACGTCCCCACAGGAGGCAGTGCGGTATAGACTGGGTTCGGTGGAGTTTCCTCGACAGGGTTGTCCGTCCGGGGGTCCACGTGTGCTGAGAGAGAGCCTGGAAGAGCCGAAAAGGCTATGCTGGAACAAAGCCTCACTGTTCAAGGCCTCGTCAATGCTTCGTCTCAGGTCGATTGGCGAAGGGGGCCGCAGATCTGCTGTGGAGTCAGCATCAAAGCTTGCAAAGGAGGATGCATGGGATACTTTACTCTTCTTTGTGGTTTGGGAGAGCTGTGTGCAAGACTCGTGCTGAGGGCTGCTGGGATAGTGGAGGTCCAAGCCATCGGATTCGCTGTGAGGAAGCTCCACCAAGGTGTAGAGCGGCACGCTTTCGCTTACGCTTTCCCGCCGTGCTATTCCCTCACACAACCCCAGCTTCTCTGCAGGCCGCAGTGACCAGCCACACCGACTCGAGAGGATGGTGGGTTTGGCCATTGTTGTGCCTTCTTTGGGTGGCTTTTTGAAGAGCCAACTGCAGCCTCCTGGTTTGGAAAGGGGCACTCCGCAACAGAGAAGGGGATGAGTGATTACAAGAGCGAGAGTGAGACATACTCCTGTTTCACAGATTCGGCAGCTGAGCTGGAAGCCCCACCATGGCCAGGGCATCAGGCCAACCATGACTCCACCGGCCAGCCCTGCTGCATTGAGCATAGCATAAAGTCGTAGACTGCCACATGCTAGCAGAAACAGGGCAGAGAATACCCCTGTCCTGGCTGCCCTTTCCCACATCCGTGCTTCTGTGAATTGACACCTGCTAGCATGGCATGATGGCCGCTCGGGAGAGCTCTCGCTTAGTCTGTAAATGTGCTTGACATCGGCACGAGCACAGCAGTAAAGAAGCAGATACGTGAATGACAAGAGAGAGGACATCAATACGAATGCTGCAGGTGGTAATAGAGGCACAACTTGCAGGGTGGGAAAGAGTTGCAGTATTGCCATGGATGCCATTACTATAGCTATGTGCAACAACACTAGGGCAGCCAACAAGCAGGTGCTGCGCTGCAGAGTGTTCTGGGAAAGTAGCTGGGTACAAGAGCGAGCGGTTAGCAGTAGAAGCAGCAGACCAAATGATGCCGTAATACAGGGATAGGTAGCTTCATGCAGCAGTCGTGCCAAGGCTATGGGTAGGCGCTCTTTTTGGCCATATGGATCGTAGAGGAGCCACAGGGCTCTGCTGGAACCTGTTAGTAGTTGGAGAAGGTGGAGGAGGCTGAAGTGGGCACAGCCAGAGGGCCAACGCAATGGCAAACACATCAGGCTAAGAACAGACAGCACAGCCACGAGTGAGAACACACATCCGAGCCCGTATACCTGCAACTCCCATGCAAGGCCCAATGTCGCCATTGCAGCATTCCAATCAGTCAGTAGAGGGACCAGTAGAGGTGGGGTGAGGGCTTCAAGGGGTGGGGTTATTACACCAGAGGGTGTGGTTTCATACACAGGAGGTGGAGTGGACAGAGTGTTATTAGCTGAAGCATGATTCCTTGAGGAGTCAGTCGACTGACAGATTTCAGTGCCAACCAGGCTGCAGTCCAGAAGTGTGGAAGATTTGCGCCTGTCATCACCTGGAGATGCTGAAATACAATATATATCTTAATTTAAGATGAATTGTTATACATACACTCTCAGAAAAAAGGTAAGAATGCTGTCAATAGGCGCACTACCATAGGAACACTTATCGTGCTTTTCCACTATACAGTACCAGCTCGACTCAACTCGACTTGACTCGCCTTGGTTTTCCACTGTGTAAAAGTTGTACCTGTACCTGCTTCCAGGTACTTTTTTTCGTATCACCTCTGGCGAGGTTCTGAGTGAGCTGAGGCGATACTAAAACGTGATGTGAAAACACGACATACTGCTGATTGTTCAGAGAGAATCGTCACTATTCACTGCGTCATCATTGTATGCGCCAAACGGAGTATCCTGAATAACCCTGCCAGCAGTGTTGCATTTTGCTGCCCTCAGCCTCTCCAGAAACAATGTTTGTCTTCTTGCTGTGAGAAACAGCCACATCCCGAGGATCAAAAACAGCATACACTCGATTTCCTTCATTGTCCTGTGTGTGTGGGTAGCGGGTGTGTGTCGCGTAGAAGATTACGTCACAGCAGTTTCCAGCGGCGTTGCTATGATGAGCAGGTACTATTGGGGAGGTACCATCTGCAATGGAAAACGGAGCGAAAAGCGAGCCGAGACGAGGCGAGTCGAGTCGAGTTGAGCTGGTACTGGTAATGGAAAAGCGCCATAAGGTACACCTTTGTACCTAAAGGGTGCACACTGGTACCTTAAAGGTACATATTTAGAACCTAAAAGTGTACATATTAGTACCTACAATGTACAGTATTGTACAGTATAAAAAAGTATTGAACACATCACCATTTTTCTTAGTAAATATATTTCTAAAGGTGCTGTTGACATGAAACTTTCACCAGATGTCGGTAACAACCCAAGTAATCCATACATACAAATAAAACTATACAAATAAGTTCAGAAATTAAGTTCTGTGTGATTAAATGGAATGACCCAGGGAAAAAGTACTGAACATGCTTACTGAAATGTATTTAATACTTCATACAAAAGCCTTTGTTGATAATGACAACTTCAAGAAGCCTCCTGTATGGAGAAATTAGTCGTATGCATTGCTCAGGTGTGATTTTGGCCCATTCTTCCACACAAACAGTCTTCAAATCTTGAAGGTTCCATGGGCCTCTTCTATGAACTCTAATCTTTAGTTCTTTCCATAGATTTTCTATTGGATTCAAGTCAGGTGATTGGCTGGCCATTCTAGCAGCTTTACTTTCTTTCTCTGAAACCAAATGAGAGTTTCGTTGGCTGTTTGGGATCATTGTCTCGCTGGAATGTCCACCCTCATTTCATCTTAATCATCCTGGTAGATGGCAGCAGATTTTTATCAAGAATGTCTCTGTACATTTTTCCATTCATCCTTCCTTCAATTATATGAATTTTCCCAGTGCTACACCATGATGTTTTGGGGTGATGTGCAGTGCCATTTGACCTCCAAACATGTTGTGGATTATGGCATCTATAGAGTAACATTTTTGTTTCATCTGACCAGACTATATTTTCCTAGTATTTCACAGGCTTGTCTAAATGTTGTGCAGCAAACTTTAAACAAGCTTCAACATGCTTTTTCTTCAGCAATAGAGCCTTGGCAGTTGAGTGCATTACTTATTGTTTTCTTTGAAACAATTGTACTTGCTAATTCCAGGTCTTCCTGAAGCTCTCCACAATTAATCCTTGGCTCTTAGACAACTCTTCTGATAATTCTTTTCACTCCTCTGTCTGAAATCTTGCGAGGAGCACCTGGTCATGGCCAGTTTATGGAAAAAATAATGTTCTTTCCACTTCCGGGTTATGGCCCCAACATTACTCACTGGAACATTCAGAAGTACAGAAATCCTTCTGTAATCAATGTTATCAGTATGTTTTGCAACAATAAGGCTGCGAAGGTCTTGAGAAAGCTCTTTGCTTTTACCCATCATGAAATGTTTCTTGTGTGACACATTGGTCATGAGACACCTTTTTATAGGCCATCAGTTGGGACTGAACAAAATAATATTAATTTCCACTGACAAGGGGCAGGATTGCTTTCCAGTTACTGAAAGATTTCAGCTGGTGTCTTGGCTTTCCATGCCTTTTTACACCTCCCTTTCTTCATGTGTTCAATACTTTTTCCCTGTGTCATTTTACTTTATTACACAGATTTTTTTTCTAAGCTTATTTGTGTTATTTTCTTTGTATGTATGGATTAATTGGATTGTTACCAACATCTGGTGAAAATTTCATGTCAACAGCACCTTTAGAAATATTTTTACTGAGAAAAATTGTGATGTGTTCAATACTTCTTTTTTTTTTTTTTTACCAGCTGTATAAATATGCATAAAATATAATAGTAATTTTGTTTAACAAATATTTCACACAAACATTAAACAATGTTGTATAGATGAACATTGTAACATTTCTGTTGGAACTTGCTGTATTTTCAAAATTAAAGTTTATGACTGATCATACCAGTAACAAGAAACCACAGCATAAACATTCTTTTTCAATTATTTATATTATTAATTTAATATTTAGTTAATATTTTTTGCAAACTTGTTAGACTTTTTTTTACAAAAAAATTACAAAACTAACTGTTATAGAATGCTGCCTTTCAAATGGCGTAATATATTGTAATGCAGCTTCAAAGTAGATTTAGTCTGTTTATGCACTCATGAGGTTATATTCACAAAACACTAAGCTAATATTCTCCACAAGCAGCTTATGAAGTTTTTTATGTATATGATGAAATTACACTTGATACAACGCAAGAGATATTTAAGTCTCTGAGAAAACACATAACAAAACAACACACTGATGTTTCACAGAACAATCCTGCATCTAGAAGTATAGAAATTATCTAAAACAAGAGTTAAGTACATAGCTGTGCATTGCTCCAGTATGTAAGACAGGGTCATGAATTTCAGCATTAATATAAGAAGATACACCATCAGCTGTAAATATTTAAAACAATGACTGTCTTAATAAGTTATAGAGAGATGTGGAACTATGGCTTTTTTAAATGGGTCGCACTTCAGCTCTGACACACATTCACATATGGCACAGATAAGAGGCATTGACCCTGTTGCCGTTCTCATGAGTGTGACTATTTAAAAACTAGTAACTGACACACTTTAATGACATTACATCACTTAAATACCTGTGCATGGAAGTGAGGAGGTGGGGCTCTATGCAGCAAGCTTGTGTTTCTGAATACAGCCTAATTTTTACCAATACCCTGCTCTAATTGTGGATCAAAAGGCACTTCATTGCTTATTGGAGGGTTCCTTGATTAATATAGATTATTAATAAGTGTTTCCACTTGAGTAACGATCCAGAATACTCTGGGGCTGAATCTCTGAGTCAGCATTAGCCTTTAGCATGTGTTAATTAAGGTCAGAGAATCTGGCTTGAGTTTTCCCCTCTTAAGGTAAATGATTGACCTTTGTGCATAGGAAGAGATTTTTTAGTACCACCACCCTTAATATGTCTTTGGGTGGTTAAAAACGACTGTTAATGAAGAGATCATGTAATATTTTATAAAAATCTCATTAGCTGCACTTTCCAAAGCCCTAAAATCCAGCATTAACTTTCATAGCTCACCTTGCAGTTTCTGCTACAGTTTTATCTTATATTAAAACCAGTTATTTTAAATTTAAATTGCTTTTCTGTCTTTAAAGTATTCTCAAATAAGTGTTGCCTTTTTGAGCACAAGAGACTCAAAAACATTTTGATTCACTAAAAAGAATTGGCTCATAATAGTCATTTGCATGTGAATCAGACTACAAGTACCAGGTTGTGTGTTTGTTTTTGCGTGAGGCCAAAATGACAACACTGGTTACATACTGTATGCAAAACCCTGAGTTCAACTATTGCAAACCTTTTTATATTTTTTAAATACATTTTTCTTGTAATCTGTCAAATGCATATATATTTATAAGCATTGTGAAGAACTGGAAAGCTCTTGCTCTCTGCTCACCAACAGTATAAGATCATGTGTTAGAACAGAGGTCACTCTGACAATGAATGCTTCAGTACCTGCTTCAGGATAGCTTTCAGTGACCTCGATCACAGTGGTGGTCGATTGGCCATTTTCTTCCTTTTTCACTTGGTCAGCACCCTTGCGCTCCTCTCTTTCAGGGTCAGGATTTGTCATATTGACAGTCGGCTCTGTCAGACTATCTGAGAGAGAGAGAAAATAGGATTATAAACCTGTTGTCAAGCAAGCAGAACTGAGAGCTAATGCTAGCTCAAAGAGAAACCATGTCATTTGATTTAAACCTGTTTTTGTTCTTGTTTTATACCCATAAACCTCAGCCAAACTTTAATTCCAAAAGATTCATACAAAAGAAGCTGTAAATTGCATAAAGTTTCACAATGAGTCGCTAGGGGGCTTGTATCCCACTCACATCTGCAGTGATAAACGGCTTGTTTGCTGCTGGAATACTGATGTTTTTCACTGCAGCTTGAGGAACAGCAAGCAAAGTAAGCTAAGAGCACAATGAGGATGCACTATACTGACGCAGGCATTAAGTGGAAGCTATTATGCCTAAACAGCATTGCCAAATAGATGAGGTAAAAGTGCAATGATACCAATATCATTTTATTACAAAATTCTTATGTGTACATTTTCACATTTTATTCAATTTTAAATGTCATTATCAGTGTTTCAAGTATCATAATGTATTGTACCTGAGTATTTGAATAAGAGAATAAGTAGATTTTTTGATTGTTTTAAAGGAATGTAGTAAAAAAAAAAAACATTGTACTGTGAAATAACGATAATAAGTTATTTTCTACTGAGTTGTCCTTGAAACATAAAATGTGGCACTTATAGTCTATAATTCAAACACAAATGACTCCGAGTCAGAAACATACAGTAACATACAGTGCAACCAGAGTAATCGGATTCACAAACAAATTACTCTTCTATTATTTTTAGTGAATCAAAAACATACATTGCACTTGTAGTTCAAGTCATGCTCAAATGACTCTAATGAATCGATTCTTTTTAGTGAATCAAAAACATACAGTGCACTTGTAGTTCAATTCATGCTCAAATGATCCGAATGAATCGATTCTTTTTAGTGAATCAAAAACATACATTGCACTTGTAGTTCAATTCATGCACAAATTACTCTTATGGATCGGTTCTTTTTAGTGAATCAAACACATACAGTGCACTTGTAGTCTAATTCATGCACAAATGACTCTTATGGATCGATTATTTTTAGTGAATCAAAAACATACAGTGCACTTGTAGTCTAATTCATGCACAAATGACTCTTATGGATCGATTCTTTTTAGTGAATCAAAAACATACAGTGCACTTGTAGTTCAAGTCATGCTCAAATGACTCTAATGAATCGATTCTTTTTAGTGAATCAAAAACATACAGTGCACTTGTAGTTCAATTCATGCTCAAATGATCCGAATGAATCGATTCTTTTTAGTGAATCAAAAACATATAGTGCACTTGTAGTCCAATTCATGCACAAATGACTCTTATGGATCGATTCTTTTTACTGAATCAAAAACATACAGTGCACTTGTAGTCCAATTCATGCACAAATTACTCTTATGGATCGGTTCTTTTTAGTGAATCAAACACATACAGTGCACTTGTAGTCCAATTCATGCACAAATGACTCTTATGGATCGATTCTTTTTAGTGAATCAAAAAACATATAGTGCCCTTGTAGTCCAATTCATGTACAAATGACTCTTAGTGACTCAAAAACATACAGTGCACTTGTAGTCTAATTCATGTACAAATGACTCTTATGGATCGATATTTTTTAGTGAATCAAAAACATACAGTGCACTTGTAGTCCAATTCATGCACAAATTACTCTTATGGATCGGTTCTTTTTAGTGAATCAAACACATACAGTGCACTTGTAGTCCAATTCATGCACAAATGACTCTTATGGATCGATTCTTTTTAGTGAATCAAAAACATACAGTGCACTTGTAGTCCAATTCATGCACAAATGACTCTTAGTGACTCAAAAACATACAGTGCACTTGTAGTCTAATTCATGCACAAATGACTCTTATGGATCGATATTTTTTAGTGAATCAAAAACATACAGTGCAACCAGAGTAATTGGATTCTCAAACAAATTACTCTTTTTCTGAGCCGATTTTTAGTGAATCAAAAGCATACAGTCTCATAAGTAGTCTGATTCATGAACAAATGACTCTCATGAGCCAAATATTTTTAGTGAATCAAAAAATACAGTGCACTTGTAGTCTGATTCACGCACAAGTGACTCTTATGAGCCGATTCTTTTTAATGAATCAAAAACATACAGCACAACCAGAGTCAGATTCACGAACAAGTTACTATTTTAAGCCAAGTTACTGGTTTGAATCAGTCTGACAAATCCTTCACTGAATAGAATCTATCAGAATGGTTACAAATGACTTATTATGATTATTGTGAATATTTTTATGACTATTTTCAGTGACGTCTGTATTAAACTGACATATCAGCTTTATCAGTTAAGAATGGTTGTGCTTGGTCATGAGCACCAGGACAACATGAACCATCATGATCCAACATGGAAAATCATTTGAGTTAAGTTTTTTTTTTTTTTGCAAAGTTTGCATGTATTTCATACATAGATATACATTCACACACTATCATGTTCAGAGTTGGCTCTAATTTAATTACCTGTAGGAGCATCTGTCAGTTGCTTTGTTTCCTCAGATGGCTGCAGATTGTCTGTCAGCCCTCTTGGCAAAGTGGTACCATCTAAAGTTCCTCTGGCATATGGTGTCTGAGTAGCACCAGAGGACTTCCACAGTGTCTGGTAGATGCTAAATCTAGTTTCAGCAGGAGTCTGAAGTGTGTATGTCTCTGTATTCCAATCAATAGGTGTCTTGGGTTTGGTACTCCAGGCCTGAGAAGAAAAATGCTGTAGTGTTGCCAGTGGAGATGGTTTAAACGATTGCTCCATATTGCCTTGCTTACTAAAGTTTGGCCAATCAGATGCCTCTGTTTGAGGTCCCTCTTCATCGTTCTGGATATCTGAAGGAGGTTTAATCTTAGTAGAAGTTAAAGTTTTGATCCATGGTGTTCTTGAGGCTGGAAGTCTTGACAAACCATGATCCTCCTTTGTGACATAGGGGTTTTGATCAACTGAAGGGTCCACCTCAAGGTCTCTGCTAGTCCCATCTGAATGTAATACATCGGTTGGACTTGTCATGTCCACTTCTGTTGATCGAGACGTCCATGGTGAGCTGGTAGCTGGCTCTGGGTCTGCTCTGGCCCAAAAGTGGGCTCTTTCATTTCTATATAAAGATACAGCACACAGACTACCACACAGTGAGAAACTGAAGACCAGCAGTAGAGCTTCACTGTGAGGGGTCATGCTGACACTCCTCTGAAGATGTTACTCCTCACAATATCACCAAGTTGTCTCCATTTGACTCTCACATTCTGGGGGGAGGGGGGCGGGGAAAGCACAGATAAGATAAGAACAGCTGGGTAGCTTGGTAACTGAATTTCAAATACACATGCACCAATATTAATTTTGTTATTTTGATGTTAAACAGCATAAATGAATAAATTACATTCACAATTAGAAATTAGTATAAATCTATACTTTTGCTAAATAAAATACAGATTATTATGACTATGCTTCAATAAATAATAAAACAATAAAATAAAAGTATATAAATAAGTATATTTATACTTTTTGACTTACATAATAAAAAAAATTATACTTAATTTAAAAAAATATATATTTATTTTAAATCTATACTTCTTTGCTAAATGATAATATAAAATCTAATCAAAAATAATAAATTATAAATCTATGCTTTGCAAAATAATAAAATAAAATGTATGAATTAATGTAAATCTAAACTTTATTTAAAAATGTATTTATAAATTATAAATCTGTATTTTTTTGCAAAATAAAATAAAATACAATATAACATAAAAGGGTTCATTGTTTACGTTGTTGGTGTCGATATGTTAATATTTAAAACAAAATATTACAAATATTTAATATTTTCATAAATATCCAATAAAAATCTGATAAAACTGAAATTAGGGATGCATAATATAATAGTTATCAGCTAATATCTGTTATTTTATTTAATGTATCATATATAACTGATAATGTACTGATATATCATGAATCTCTAATGTCAAATATATGTATCTTGACATGAAATTGGACATATTGGTTGCACTAAAGGTTGAGTGTTGAGTGGCATATTACAGCCAATTTACACACCATCAGTCTTATTTGGTTCCATCGAGTCATGTGACCCAATTCAGAAAAAAATGTACCTCACAGAACAGGACAGCCACCAAACACACACAGAAATACTTCACAGTGCATACTTTTACACAAACACATGCTATATATTTCCCATAATAAAAACATGGATCAGTCCTTATTAATAACATAACTGCAGATATATTAAGACTGTAACAGTTTGAAATTCTATTAGACTTAGATTTATGTCATATGATCTGACAGCTGCTGCATTGCAAGCTCTGCTTTTTAACTCACAATTACCTTTTCTTTTCTCGCCTTTTTGCATTTCTCAACACTCTTTCTTCTTATTTCTGCCTTCCCAAGTGGATGCAGCATTTATCATTTATATTTCAGCAATAGAGTGGGGGATGCTGGTCTACATTACCAACCAGTGCAGCACTGTTTAATGCATCTCTTCTCTTCAGCATCCAGTGACACATTTTCACACAGAAGCAGCTGAACTCACATACACATACATGCACAGACACAAAGTTTGATTGGACCAAAAGAGATGTGCTCACCCCGGGACGCATGGATGAAGAGTCTAAAATAGGAGTAATCCTTCTTCTTCCCGTCCTGCAGCAGAAAAGGTTTGATTCTGTCTGTGCCTGCGCACGCTTGTGTGTTTTAGTGCTCTCTCTCTCTCTCTTTCTCTCTAACACACACATATACCCATCTCTGCTTTTCGCAGGGACACACACACGCTGCCGAACACACCCCCTTTTAGTATCCCATCTCCATTCTCTCTCTCTCTCTCTTCAGGTGTCTGATCCCTCTCTTCTGATTCGGTTAAGCTGTGCCTCTAGTTTCCAGAGCTGGATTAGCCATGTTAGGTGTTTGACTTCCTTTCTCTTACATCATTGAGTATCAGAGGCAGAGCATCTACTGCAGTGATGCTCCTAAAAAAACATGTTTACAGTTCATTCAAAGATCTAAATAGAAGAGGATGAGCCTCTCATCCCAATTTCGTTTAACAAATCAATATACAATATTGAACGTAATTTTCTGAATCCCTCAGAGAGAGTCAGAGATCAATATGCAGTAACTCACAGCTCTAAAGACCATGAGTAACTGCTGCTGTTTTACCTTACGGTGGATTGAGATAAAGCATTAAAAAGATAAAAATAAAATAAAATCTAAAAAGTATTAATAAATCTATATTCTTTGCAAAATAAAAAAATAAATAAATAAGTAATAAAATAAAATAAAATAAAATAAAATAAAATAAAATAAAATAAAATAAAATAAAATAAAATAAAATAAAATAAAATAAAATAAAATAAAATAAAATGGACTGGTTTGAAAAGGACAAGGGAAAAGACCATTCAAGTAGGGTTATTTTAAAGATAAGATCATTTTTTTATTATTCAGCAAGGATTCACTGAATTGATCTAAAGTGTAGTGAAGACATTTATAATTTACAAAAGATTTCTATTTCTAATAAATGCTGTTTTTTAACTTCATAATCATCAAAGAACCCTGAAAAACAATGCATTTTTACAAAAAATATTAAGCAGCAACAAGATATCAACACTGATAATCATAAATAAAAATATATTTAGCACCAAAGTTGCTGATAAGGATTTTTTTTATTATTAATTTTTTTTTTTATAAATATTCAGGTGGAAAACAAGTATTTTAAACTGCAATAATATGTCACAATATTACTGATTTTTTTTTATTTTAGATTTAATAAATGCAGCCATGGTAAGAAACGTCTATCAAAAACATTTAAAAAGCCCAGTTTATGTATGTGTGTGTGTGTATATATATATATATATATATATATATATATATATATATATATATATATATATATATATATATATATATATATATATATATATATATATATATATATATATATATATATATATATATATATATATATATAAAATGCAATTCCTCAGGCAGACTCTCAGACATTTTGTGCTTTTATGAATTATGGTGTTGCATTTTATTAGCTGATCCCATTGGCATGTGAATCTATGTGGGTAAGTGAGTGAGTGGCAATAGCTAGGCAAACACTCTACTTCCATATTCAGAGCATATAAACACTCAATACATATTTAGAGCCATTCCTCATCAGTGAATCCAGGATGGATGGTCCGCTGGGACGCACCAATGTGTGTGGTCAGACAGAATGAGCAGGATGTAGATCAATCCTTATTAAAACACACCCGAGAGAACACAAACTGGGGCAGGCCCATAAAAAGCTAGTTGTGAGAGGACTAGTTAGGGCTCAGAGAATATAAACAGATTATAATATTTGGTAAAACAGCCGTATGCCACATTCATCAGAGAAGTTGAGACTGCATGATTAATAAATTCATCCCATAGGAATACAAAGAGGATGTTTTCATTTGTTTTCACAGATTGACATGCACTTTGAATGCATTGCACATTGCATTCTCTTATAGTGTGTGTACAGGAAGGCACCAAATGAGCTGGAACTAAAGGGGGGTTTGGTTAGAACAATGACCCAGATGAGCTGATCAAACATATGACATCAGCGTGGTCCACAGCCATATCCCCCCAGGCTAGGGCTGCTTTTACGGCCCCACCAATCATCTGCATCACTGCTGCTGAGAAGGGGGCTTGTTCGGTCGGACCCAGCAATGCTGACTGCAAACAAGACAGCAGCAATAATTCAAAGCACACATTATGCAGAAACAGTTCATATACATGGTTATGAAGCAGAAAGAATGATGGGACAAAACCTGTAATTTTAAAGGATGTAATTTTAATGTGAACAAATTGAAGTCAAAATCAGATTAAGACCTAAGCCCAAAATACAGACCATATAATAATAAATAAATATTAGTTCATTATATTTGCACATTGCCAATGCAAATGTAAGCTTTGGCCATTATTTACTTTTCATATAAAAAGGAAATGCAAACACAAGTCAGAAGTTGGCAATATGTTATTTTTATTTCTTTAAAGAAATTAATATTTCATTTTTATATATAAAATGTTCTTGTTGTGTTTTACTGTTTTTTCATCAAATAATCCCAAAATCTAGAAAAATACAAACATTAACACACACACACACACACACACACACACACACACACACACACACACACACACACACACACACACACACACACACACACAAACACATTAAGCAACACAACTGTTTTCACAACCATTTCTGTCCTATTAATCCTTTATATTTTATGCACTTCTGCTGTCACTTCAGCAGAATGGTTGTCATGTAGATAGAATAACGATGATAATGATTTAAGTCCTGTAGTTCATTTTTAATTGTTGGATAGAATGTAGGGATTTTTCTTCAAATGTTTTACCTACTGAAGGGATGTCGCTCGTTCAGCTTGCAGGAAAGTCATTGAATAGGCACTGCACAATATCCTTTAAAATTTTACCCTATCACATTATAGAAAATATGCAAACATATAGATTTAATGTGTTTGAGTTTTTATTTATTAGTTTTTTTAAAAAATTTCAGTCTTTTACGTGATGATGCAAAAATAACTGATGAGTTGGTTTGAGTCGGTTCACTATAGAGGACCGTTCGAATGAACCGGTTCAGGGAAATGAATAAGACTACTCTAATAGTTTGAACAAGGGGCCTGTCCCATGATGGTGGCTGAACAAACTCAGGGTTACAGGATTAGTTTTGAGTTGACAAAACCAAACCAGTCCAATCCGGTTTTGTTGGTACCATGAAGCTGATCATCAGCTTTCTCTGTCAACTCAGGCTTGATCCTGAGTTAATGGAGCACGTGCACATTTAAGTGTGACATCAGTAATGAACAGCCAATCACATGCCTTGAAACAGCGATTCACTTCTCGTGAGAGAGTCGGTGGGATTAACAACCAAAGATTAAAAGATTGAACAAGATGAAGAATTTAAACACATTTACATAAGATGAAACGATCTTTCCATGAAAAAGGGAAACTTAAAGAAAACATCTTGCCATATAAGTGCAAGAAAAGTTGTAAAGTTAGTTTATAACATTTATAGGTTATAAAACACTTAAAAATCTAAACTCATATGTAGTCATGTTTAAAGCAATTGATTCTAAAACTTATTTATAGTGCATATTATCTATATGTTTATATTAATTTGAAATAAAAGCTTAATAATTACTATTAAACTAAGCTAGTTTGTGTAATGGATTATGGGTATAATAATTATATAAATCATGTAAAATAATTATAAATAATAATCATCTCTATAAATCAGACAGCTTTATCTTTAAAAATGTTTTACTATGAGGCATCCTTTAATTTGGAGTAAGAGAAATTGAGGGAGTGGCTTTATTGCGTCAATGATGTGTCCCTTTGCAGCTGATTGGTCAAATTTATAACCAGAACCAGAACATAATCTATAATCAATAACCAGAACATAACCTGCCCCGGAGCAGGTTAGCTGTGGAGCGTAAATTACTACGGTGATGAACACCACTAAAAGCCAAGCCACTTTCATGGTACCTAAAACCCAGGATTGGTGCAAACTAAACTGAAATTTACCTGGCTAGCCAACTGATCCGGCTTCATGGGACAAGCCCCAGGTTTTAACCCTTCACAGCTGGATTGAATGTGCTTGCTTAGAAAACCTTTATTCATCTACGCCATCTGCTGGTGGTACAGTGCATTTACACTCACAGTTTATTTTTTGCTCGCACGCGCCTGCTGCAAAGTGTCACGCAGAGCTGCTCGTGCACGCCAGTATCTGCCTCAGCTCGCGACTCGCGAGTCCTCCTGTCAGCAGCAGGTAAGAACTCATTCATATCTGTGTTTTTGGCGTATTTAAAAAAAATTCTATTTACACCTAGGCTGACCATAGAGATCTGAGACAGTTTATGCAAGTCAATAAAATGCAAAGTTTCATTTTATACATTAGTTTGGCGTTGCTAACGTAACAGCTAGTCATGCCAACAAGTAACGTTAACGTTAATCTCTCCTAAACTACGACAAGGCTGCTCAATATAATAACTGAATGTATCAGGATGAAGTCCAGCAAAACTCCAGACTTCTCTTCCAAACGTTTCCTTAACTTGTGTTTTGACATTAGACATTTGAACTGGTTTAATGAAGCTCCAATGCGGCTAATTGTGTTAGCATATATGAATGAGCGTGTTTTTTGTTTTGTGATTTTCTGCGGCATCAATTATACAACGTTATATATTTATCATTCAGACAGCAGTGGATGATCAGGCCTGATGATCGAGGTTTATTTTGAGATGGGCTTTGTTTTGGATCAAAACATGAGTGGGATCATCGACATAGGAGCCTTGCATAGTGTACACATAAGTTAGACTGAATTCATGCGTGTAGGAAACATAGTTGGAAATAAAACTAACAGGCAAGATCTACTGATCTTTGGACCATAAGACCATAACCATGACGAGACTGTGTGACCTTCAGCCCAGTTCGAGTTTCTTTATCATTTTCGAGGACGTGTTAAGAGTGACAAAGGGATATATGATACATAGTGTAATGTACTTTGAAAATACTTATTTTGAACATTTTGTACTAAACCAGTTTTGTTCAGTAGACCCATGAACTTGACATATGAGACAGTACAGATGAATGAACCCTTTGAACTCTCAGCCCAGTTCTTGTGAGCTTTTCCTAACTTTCAGCCCAGTATCTTTTGCTGTCTCTCCTTTTTAAAGAGTGCATTAAATATGACAGGGTTATGATACTAAACCTAAGGCTCTATCAAAATACAAAGTTTGAATATTTTTACTGCAATCATTTTTCATAAGTTTAAGTTCAAAATTTGGTTAAACATTTGATCACATTTCATGATACCGAAAATGACAGCGAATCAGGATTGTGTAGACACAGTGCTATAGATACCATCACGTTAATAAAGCATCACACGGAATAGAAAGCGTCAGTAAGTCAAGTAGGTGGATTTAGCCTTCTGAGAGCATGTGTGAGGTTTATAAGTATGTGTTGTGCTCTCCCTTGTGCCTAAAAGTCATGTCAGCTTGGCAGTGGTTTGAGAATCATGCCACTAATGTTTTGACCCACGTCAAAATCCATTGACCTTTGATCACACATTCCTATGTATTTGTCCATCCTGCTTTTGGAGGCCCCCCAGTGCTACATATTTTAGACATCCTCTATTACATAAGATTGTTTAGATAAAAGGGAATGTTGTGGCAAAAAAAAAAAAAAAAAAAACTATTCTGAATAAGAGACAAATATACCAATTGTCTTTGAGTTTTCTTTCCTTGCAAGAAAAGGCCAGCAGTCATACAGTCACTCAGAGTGGCTGCAGAGTGTGATTGTGAAGGGAGTGCATCCTTCCTCTCTTATAGTCTCATCTCTTTTAGAATGTTATCTCTCTAGGCCAATGATTTTCAACCACATTCTTAGACTTGCTTATCATATTCTGTCCTTGAGTGGAGGTCCTTGAGTGGAGGCCCCTACATCAACTTAGATCACGTGCACCTTGTAAGGCCACTTTGTGAGTTTTGTGACAGTTAGTTGCTGTCAGATTTTATAAACTATGTGGCAAACATGTTAAAAATGACTTTGCTGTTTAGAGTACTAAAATATCTGCCCCACTGACTTCCACTCAGGCAGGACAGCCTCTGGACTTCTTGCTAAAGTGACCTTAAAATGGTCTTGCTTATATCAGAGCATAAAGGTTACTGTAAGGGGTTAGTACTGTAGCTACTTATTTTGTTATTCAACTTATTTAGCGCTTGTAATTTGGTTGTTAGAAATGCTAATAGTTTTTTTTAAGTCCTCTGTAATGTTATATGTATAATTGCATATGGTATATATGCAGGTGCTGGTCATATAATTAGAATATCATCAAAAAGTTGATTTATTTCATCATTTTAATTCAAAAAGTGAAACTTGTATATTATATCCATTCATTACACACAGACTGATATATTTCAAATGTTTATTTCTTTTAACTTTTATGATTATAACTGACAACTAAGGAAAATCCCAAATTCAGTATCTCAGAAAATTAGAATATAAATTAAGACCAATACTAAGAAATGATTTTTAGAAATCTTGGCCAACTAAAAATTATAAAAATGAAAAGTATGAGGATGTACAGCACTCAATACTTAGTTGGGGCTTCCTTTGCTTGAATTACTGCAGCAATGCGGCGTGGCATGGAGTCGATCAGTCTGTGGCACTGCTCAGGTGTTATGAGAGCCCAGGTTGCTCTGATAGTGGCCTTCAGCTCTTCTGCATTCTTGGGTCTGGCATATCGCACCTCCCTTTTCCCAATACCCCATAGATTTTCTATGGGGTTAAGGTCAGGCGAGTTTGCTGGCCAATTAAGAACAGGGATACCATGGTCCTTAAACAGGTACTGGAAACTTTGGCACTGTGTGCTGGGGCCAAGCCCTGTTGGAAAATGAAAACTGCATCTCCATAAAGTTGGTCAGCAGCAGGAAGCATGAAGTGCTCTAAAACATCCTGGTATATGGCTGTGTTGACCTTGGACCTCAGAAAACACAGTGGACCAGCACCAGCAGATGACATGCCATCGAAAACCATCACTGACTGTGGAAACTTTACACTGGACCTCCAGAAACGTGGATTGTGTGCCTCTCCTCTCTTCCTCCAGACTCTGGGACCCTGATTTCCAAAGGAAATGCAAAATTTATTTTCATCAGAGCACATAACTTTGGACTACTCAGCAGCAGTCCAGTCCTTTTTGAAGCGAGACACTTCTGACGCTGTCTGTTGTTCAAGAGTGGCTTGACACAAGGAATCCGACAACTGAAACCCATGTCTTGCATATATCTTTGTGTAGTGGTTCTTGAAGCCCTGACTCCAGCTGCAGTCCACTCTTTGTTAATCTCCCCCACATTTTTGAATGGGTTTTGTTTCACAATCCTCTCCAGGGTGCGGTTATCCCTATTGCTTGTACACTTTTTTATATCACATCTTTTCCTTCCCTTCGCCTGTCTGTTAATGTGCTTGGACACAGAGCTCTGTGAACAGCCAGCCTCTTTTGCAATGACCTTTTGTGTCTTGCCCTCCTTGTGCAAGGTGTCAATGGTCGTCTTTTGGACAACTGTCAATTCAGAAGTCTTCCCCATGATTGTGTAGCCTACAGAACTAGACTGAGAGACCATTTTAAAGGCTTTGCAGGTGTTTTGAGTTAATTAACTGATTAGAGTGTGGCACCAGGTGTCTTCAATATCGAACCTTTTCACAATATTCTAATTTTCTGAGATTTGGGATATTCCTTAGTTGTCAGTTATAAACATCAAAATTAAAAGAAATAAACATTTGAAATATATCAGTCTGTGTGTAATGAATAAATATAATATACAAGTTTCACTTTTTTGAATGGAATTAGTGAAATAAATCAACTTTTTGATGATATTCTAATTATATGACCAGCACCTGTAAAATGTAAACATGTCTGAAGGCTTTAGTCTGATCTCACTGATTTAATTCTGTCAGACTGCTATCTCTCCTGGTTAGAGGCTTTGGGTTAGGGTTAGGCTATTTTACATGCAGTTTTACAACTAACTTCTTCATCTATGATGGTGCAACACAAAAATAGTTAGCATTTCATAAATTTTAGATAGCTCTTTCCCAGGGGGAGAAGGTTTCTTCACCATGGTCTATCAGATACGGTATGAACACATCCGAAATGGGCAATGTCTGAGGAGCAGGGTTGAGAAGCACACTCTTTTAATCGATACAGACCTTAACTAAAACAACTGCAAGAATTAAGGCAATACAGCATGTCGTTCATCCAGAAGATTAGATATTTCTTTAAAAGACAGATTTCTAGAGTTCATATGGCATTGAGAGGATTTCTTTGGCGCCGACCAGCATGTGAGTAAGTTGGAGTCAGCTGTGCCTTTTATAAAAATGTTGTTCTTTCCACTTTATCCTTTCTTTAGCTCACCTGCTATCATGTTTTCCAGTGGGGTCACCATGGAAGGGGTCACTGCTCACAAGATCAGTAAACACATCACCTTCCTCGCAAATGACGTCGCTGGGACTCCCACGGCTAGTGTTTCACCTGCTCACCCTAAACCGATGCTGCTGTTGCTGCCATGGCTGGGCTCCAGGCCGCAGGCCATTGCCAAATACTGTGAGATTTACTTTCGCATGGGCTTTGATGTGCTCCTAGTGGAAAGTGAGGTGAGCCAGTTCTTGTGGCCCCGCTGGGCGTTGGAGTATGGTGGTCGTGTGCTGGAATTATTAGAGAGTGAGCGCTTCTCACAGCGCCCTCTACTGGTCCATGCTTTCTCCATAGGTGCATATACGTTTGCTCAGATGCTCGTTCATGTGGCCAAAGACACCCAGCGTTACCAAGGCCTGACAAACAGGATCAAGGGGCACATCTATGACAGCCTTGTCATGGGATCGCTGGAGCATATGGCCAACGGTATGTACAGAGATTGCAATGTAAAGTGTGTTTATTTATATACATCACAGTATGATTATATTTATTTCATATTCCATTATTATATAGCACGCCATGTTTTTTTCTTTGGTGGGTAAAATAATATTGTAGTGAATTAATTAAATTATATAAATATATAAATATACCATATTATTGCAATTAAAAAAAATAAAAAAAATAGCTGTTTTCTTTTTTTTAATATATTTTAAAATGTTTTAAAATATTTTATTCCTGTGATGCATAGCTGTATTTACAGCAGCCATTGTTATTAGCTGTTTTGCTGCTAATTTTTTTTTTTCTTATTGTCAATGTTACAGTTGATTAAATTTTTTTTGTAAAAACCATGATAACCCCCCCCCCCCCCCCCCCCCAGGATTTTTTATTGAACAGAAAGTTGAAATAACAATCATTTGTAACATTCTTAAAGTCCCTTTTGATCAATTAAATGCATCCTTGGTTAAAACAATAACATTTCTCATTTCTTAAAAAAAAAAAAAATTTATTTCTTACTAAAAAAATAATGTTTTTTATATTTATTATATTAATTTTATGTTTGGTTTCATTAAACATTTCCATTCCACTGTGCCACTTTTCCATTGTTTTTCTATGTAAACCAACTAGAAAGACATGTTTGTCTATTGTGCTCACATCTTTTGCAGCATCTGACATGACATGGCAGTTTTTTCCCCATTCCACTGCTCTTGTCTCATATTTTTTAAAGAAAAAATAATGTTTTTTGTGAACTGGCCCATTCTGTTTTAGTAGAATACTGAAGGTGTTGTTTCCTACCTCTGTCTCTTTTTTGTAGTTTAATATGCCTGTGTGTAATTGTGTGGCGTGTGAGCTAATCACATAACAGATGCTTAACACATACTGGAAAAATAAAGTTGGCACTACAGCCAAACGATGAGTCATATAGACCATATAAATCAGTCAGCTTGTGCTAATAATTAAGGTTACTTGATTACTCGTATCACATTTTTTTTTTTTCACGTTTGATTTGAAACTTGTATGTACAGTCGTGGCCAAAAGTTTTGAGAATTACATAAATATTAGTTTTCAAAAAGTTTGCTGCTAAACTCCTTTTAGATCTTAGTTTCAGTTGTTTCTGTGATGTACAGAAATATAATTACAAGTACTTCATACGTTTCAAAGGCTTTTATCGACAATTACATTACATTTATTCAAAGAGTCAGTATTTGCAGTGTTGGCCCTTCTTTTTCAGGACCTCTGCAATTCGACTGGGCATGCTCTCAATCAACTTCTGGGCCAAATCCTGACTGATAGCAACCCATTCTTTCATAATAACTTCTTGGAGTTTGTCAGAATTAGTGGGTTTTTTTGTTTGTCCACCCGCCTCTTGAGGATTGACCACAAGTTCTCAATGGGATTAAGATCTGGGGAGTTTCCAGGCCATGGACCCAAAATTTCAACATTCTGGTCCCCGAGCCACTTAGTTATCACTTTTGCCTTATGGCACGGTGCTCCATCGTGCTGAAAAATGCATTGTTCTTCACCAAACTAATGTTGGATTGTTGGAAGAAGTTGCTGTTGGAGGGTGTTTTGGTACCATTCTTTATTCATGGCGTGTGTGTTTTTGGGCAGAATTGTGAGTGAGCCCACTCCCTTGGATGAGAAGCAACCCCACACATGAATGGTGTCAGGATGCTTTACTGTTGGCATGACAGGCATGATGGTAGCGCTCACCTTTTCTTCTCCGGACAAGCCTTTTTCCAGATGCCCCAAACAATTGGAACAGGGGCTTCATCGGAGAATATGACTTTGCCCCAGTCCTCAGCAGTCCATTCACTATACTTTCTGCAGAAGATCAATCTGTCCCTGATTTTTTTTTTGGAGAGAAGTCGCTTCTTTGCTGCCCTTCTTGACACCAGGCCATCTTCCAAAAGTCTTCGCCTCACTGTGCATGCAGATGCGCTCACACCTGCCTGCTGCCATTCCTGAGCAAGCTCTGCACTGGTGGCACTCCGATCCCGCAGCTGAATCCTCTTTAGGAGACAATCCTGGCGCTTGCTGGACTTTCTTGGACGCCCTGAAGCCTTCTTTACAAGAATTGAACCTCTTTCCTTGAAGTTCTTGATGAACCTATAAATTGTTGATTTAGGTGCAATCTTAGTAGCCACAATATCCTTGCCTGTGAAGCCATTTTTATGCAACGCAATGATGGCTGCAGGCTTTTCTTTGCAGGTCACCATGGTTAACAATGGAAGAACAATGATTTCAAGCATAACCCTCCTTTTAACATGTCAAGTCTGCCATTCTAACCCAATCAGCCTGACATAATGATCTCCAGCCTTGTGCTCGTCAACATTCTCACCGGAGTTAACAAGATGATTACTGAAATGATCTCAGCAGGTCCTTTAATGACAGCAATGAAATGCAGTGGAAAGGTTTTTTTGGGATTAAGTTAATTTTCATGGCAAAGAAGGACTATGCAATTAATCTGATCACTCTTCATAACATTCTGGAGTATATGCAAATTGCTATTATAAAAACTTAAGCAGCAACTTTTCCAATTTCCAATATTTATGTAATTCTCAAAACTTTTGGCCATGACTGTACATTCTTGTCCAAAAATTAAAAATTCTCCAAAATAAATTCAATAGCACATAATTGAAATTATAAAAGAACATTTGTTTAATGTCAGACATTAAAAAAAATTCTGAAACACTTTGCCTCAATCTGGAAATTGCATTGCTTTTGAAAATTTGCAGTTGGATTGTTTTTTAAAAAAATCTTAGACTCACCAGGGCTTCATTTATTTGATTATAAATACAGTAAGACCTGTAATATTATGGAATATTACAATTTGGACCTGTTTTCTGTTTGAATAAATTTTCAAATGTAATTTATTCCGGTGATGCAATGCTACATTTTCAGCAATCATTATGCCAGTCTTCCGTGTCACATGATCCTTCAGAAATCATTCTAAATGCTCACAAGACATTTATTATTATCAGTGTTGAAAACAGTTGTGCTGCTTAATATTTTTGTGAAAACTGATACATTTAAGTTAAAAAACATTTATTTTTTTTAAATAGAAATCTTCTTGTAGGTTTAAAACACCATATTTATCTTTAAACAGCTTAAGTAATAAAACTACATGAGGCCTAAAAAAAAAACCCCTTCAGATTTCAGAAATTTGTCCTGATGAAATTTCAAGTCACTGAAAACTCTTGCTTAATTATTTTGGGTTTGTTGTGTGTTGTCCAGGCCTGGGTGAAACTATATTTCCCCGGATGGAAGGTCTCGTGAAGTCAGCTAGCCTTCTGTACTTCCGTGTCTTTAAACACCAGACGGTTGACTACTTCAACTCATCGATTAGTGTTTTCTGGAACACTCCTCTGATGGTGCCTGCTCTTTTCTTCTACTCTGAGAACGATGCAATGTGTGATTACAAGAGCTTGGAGAAGATGGTGGAGTTCTGGAGGAGCCGCGGCCAAACTGTCGAGATCAAGAAGTGGAAGGAGTCGGTTCATGCAGGTCATCTGCGCGCACACCTTCAGGATTATCTGTCCACGCTGGAGTACTTTGTGAAGTCTCTCAACATGGTGCCTCTAAAAGCCAAAATGTGAATTTAGAAGGCCGTCATCCATCTCATTAAATGATGTTTTATTAACAAGGTTCAGGAGGAGCGCGTCAGATACTTAGCCTAATCAACACCGGTGGAGCACAATCAAGTTAATCAACACCACAGTATAAATACAGCTGACTTACCTCTATCCATTGATGGTTTATCAGCATCCCTCCTCCACTCCATCTCCTCACTTCAAGTTCATTTTACAATTATACGGGGGGGGTACTCTAGGTTTGGTCTATTCCAGAGCTCGGAGCCCTTCCCCGGGCAGCACACCAAATACACATTATCATACTTCAGCTAATTATATGTAAGCGTGAACTCGTGAAACATCCAAGTTGGCTGAAGTGTCTGATTTTATTATTACATTGACATTCTCATGTTCTTTGTTCAGGTAACTTTGGTCTTGCAAAATCTGACTGTTTCTCAAACTTCTTCAGTCTGTTGAAATATTTATGTGACTACATGAAACCCTTTTCAGCCAAAAATTCATACCTGGTCCAAAAGAAGAATCTGAGCTCCTTTTGAAGACTGTAGCACTGATATGTTGGGGATGTGTAATACTTCATACTATCTGCTGATATGTGACCAGTTAGGTTTATTGCACTACAATGTGAAGCTCTTGTACTTTGTCCAACATCTGTTCTGACCTCAAAATGACTATCTTGACTGTGTATCATTATTTTGTTGAAGATATTTTTTGCTAAACTGTAAACCGACCTTTTGTTAACAGTGAATTATAGTTTATATGACAACTTGACTTAACATTTAACACCTATAGTATGTTCTTTTGAATATACTGTCCTTTGATCATTTATATGTTATCTCAAAAGGAAATTATTATTTTTAAATCTACAGAAATTACTTTAAAATTGTCAATGACAAAATATGAAGTATATTAACAAATTAAAAACATAATATAATTAAATATAAAACACTGTTTGACAGTCCTGGTAAACCTATGCAGTGTTGGTTTTCTAGCAAGGACGCATGGGTGGTTTGTTCAAGTACCTATGCAGACAATATGGTAAATACAGGTAAAGTGGGACACTTAGGTTTTTGTATTACATGTTTTTATATTTTTATTCTGTATAGTGTAAAAGAAATCTTTTGCTTATACCAATGTTTATTGCAAATTATCGAAGTGTCCTGCTTTACAGTGCATCGATGCAATAATGAAGGTTTTACTTTTTTGTTGCTTTATCTTGCAAAAGTCAAATAAATGATTCAGATTGTTGATGTGTTTTGTCTGTTTAGACTAGAAGTTTAGCAAAAGGGTTGTGCAAGATGAAACTTAAGACATCATTTGGCAGATTTTTGTTTAAAATGAATGACTTGAGTTTTCCTTTAGAGGGCGCTTGTCGACTCGGACACTGCGGGAGACATATGAGCACTAAAATCTATACTGTTGTAAATGTAGTAGTATTTTCCAAATAATATAAAAGATCTGTTATCTTGCACAGTGATTATTACTTATTAAAAAGTGAAACGTAATTCATTTTCATTAACTGGTTTTAAAGATTATCATCTAGTAATCAGAAATGAATGCGATTAGTCTCTGTTTACCAGCGCTGAGAAAAGTAACAGGTCCCACCTGACAACCTCGTCCTTATAAATTATTTTAGTAAAGTTATTGAAAGTAATTTTAACCTGAATAATAACACTGGGAATATGTATAGACATTTAAAACGAGAGAAAAAAAAACTGTGAATAGCTAAAATATTAAAATTATAATTTAGACTAATTTTACCTGGGCCAGTAAGCCCCGCCCACTTCTTTAGATTGGATGTGATGTGAATTGAATTCTTCGAATGTTAGAGTAGAAAGTAACCAAGTACAACTTTTTCTGTAAATTCCCCATAACAATCATAATCTCATGACCATTTCTCCTAACAATGTCTCCCTGTGTCCCATTAAGATGTATGTAAAACAGCTCGCTTTGTGTTTGTGCTTCGGCCTGAGGCCTGAGTGAGTGTTACGCATCTGAAGGAATGAGAAAGCGCTTTCAGGCCTGATCATGAGTGCAGGAGGCTGAGGCAGGGTTCAGAGATGATCCGCTTCTCATGACCACAAACCCTCTCAATCCCACCAGCAACATGGATGATGGTTTCAGGGCGCGCACCAACACGCTGTTCGGAGAGACTTTAACTCGGGTAAAAGAGAAACATTTACTGCTTTTTACGGCTAGTTTTTAAGTGTTTATCAGCATCAATGCAGAAACACGAATTTTAAGATTGTTTAATTGCTTATTGATCAATGCAAAACTCTCGAGCAGGCTTTATAGGACTCTAAGAGGGAGATCACGAAGCAGAATTAAAGGGATTTAGCATGCACAACATGAACTTGGATATATGGAAAGATTTTCATCAAATCAAATTAGTTTTGCTAGTATAAACAGTTAAACTACAAATTTAGCCCCTGTATTTGTTCATGACAACTTCTGTTTTCTTTCAGCATACAGTTGTTAATGTGGCTATTGGTGGACTCACATCTCTGTTTGTCCTAGTGAGTATTAGTGTCCACACACACACACACACACACACGTTTAGTTAGCTATCTAAATGAGGACACAGCATAGACTTCTATTGTTTTTATATACAGCTACTTGCCAATACTACATTCTGTGTATTTTTACAGTTAAAAAATTGAATTGTTTTAACCCTTCTCTTTACTTTTTCAGGTAACTGTCATCAGTTCGTTTGTCTTCCCTACACCTCCTCCAACAGCATTAAATATTTTCTTTGTGGTCTGCATCATCATGATCTGTTCTTCTGTATTGGTGCTGGTTAGTTCTGTATATATAAAATTTCTATATATGATCTATGTGGTTAAAATCTTTTTGTTAAATCATGGAGTTTTACAATTTAGTTTTCTACTGTGCTTCATGGTCACAGTGCTGTAGATGATGTTTGATTCTTTTGGTTGATTTTTTTTCTTCTAGTGTTTATATATAGAGTACAACATAATATGTATATAATTTGCTAAAAATGTTTCTCTTTTTTTTTTTTTTTTTTTTTTTAGATATTCTGGTATCGTCAAGGTGATCTGGATCCAAAGTTTCGTGGTCTGATTTATTATTCTATAGGTCTCATTATCCTCCTCTGTCTGTGTGCCAATCTGTACTTCCATGATGTCGGAAGATGACATGATTCAGACACACCACTTGACCTTCATAATTCTGTCAAGCACAATAAAAAGTGATTTATTTGTCAGAAGTGAGCCACAAAGTTTCGATTATGTGTGCATAGGTGATTAGATGCTTGTTCAAATCTGTTAATATTTGGAAAGTGTACTTTTTGTATTTTTTTTTTTTTGTCAAAGCTGAATAATTATATGATGAATATTTTGTACATTATTTTCTGTTGCTGTCAAGAGTCAGTCATGCTAAATAAAGCAGCATTTTCAGTTAGTTAGTTATTAAATATTGTGATTTATGTTCTGTGAACAATACTGGTGCCAAAGGTCTGAAAACTGGCAATAAATAAAATACATGCATTATGGAAGTGAAATATTTTATGGGTTAGAGACCATTATGACTATTGCAGTGGGTCTGGATTCTCTCTTCATGAAGAAGAAAAAAAAAGAAGATAATTTTGTTTTAGACATACAATGCACTGTTATAGGAAAGTTGACAGATAACATGGTATTTTTTCAGTTTTAATATTTTAAGACAACAATTAACTTTAAGAAAAAAATGTTTAAATAGTTTTAAATTCAGCATAGCGTTCCACATTGTAATTTCTTTGAAACGACTGCCATCTTGTGGTGTGCATATGAATAACAGTCACAAATGCTTTGGATTATTTTATTAGTAAACGTAAAAGCAGTGTTCCGATCGTTCATTGTCCTTATTCGAATATATATTATAGATATTATTATTATTATTATATTTATGACTCTACGGTGTGTAATTATACAAAGAATTTGACTGTCACCCTCAAACTTTAAAACATCAAAACACTTAAGTAGATATGTACTATTTTAAGCTACTCGTTTTGGGACTATTTGGGTAACACCGTTGTGACGTCATTTCTACGACTTCAAAGCGGCTCCGTCAGATGACGTTCTATGTTGACGTCGCTCGCTGGTGTGATGGGACGGTCCCGTTATTCCATTCGGCATCGGCAAGCGATGGAGCGCACGAGGAAGACCATTGTCCGGCACCGAGGCCGTTTTGCACTGGATCATACAGCGTGGATATGTTTTGTTTTTATCCTGAACGCGTCCGCGGCGTTTGCCGCTCACCTGCGCCCGTGTAAAGAGGTGAGAGGTCATTCCCGTTGATGTTTCTGCGTTCATAGCCAGCGTTTATTGCGATTGATACACTCGTCCAGTTCATAAATCTGATTTTCAAGCATCTGTGGTTTTCTATACATTTATTTGTACTTTGGGGATCAGTGTCTTTACTGACACGTGCAGCAAGATAATGTAGGTTGTCACATCTTACAATAACCAAAGTAACAGGTGCGTCAGATACTACTCTAGGCTACACAGATTGAAAAGCCCTAACCAATGAGAAGTAGGCTTTCTGAATAATGTAAAAGGCTGGTTTAGACACTCAATATTAATTGTTATTTATGGCTTTCTTTGCTTTAACATGTAGGAAATACCGTTGCCGAACATCTAAACATGCTTTTACAAAAGATAGTTCTGCAAGAGGCTTCTTGAGAAACCTTAAATCACTTCTCTGGAAGCTTAGAAGTGCTTAATATGACACTTAAGTTCTTACAAGAGCTGTAAATTCTGTCAGTGCTTCCTTCACTGCGGGAAATGGCTTTTGATGCTCTGAATATGTATTTAGGTTCTTTGAAGTCATGGTTTAGGCACTTTTAGTTCTTACAGTATGGCAGTTTATTTGTATTCTTTATCAATTTTATTTTAAATAAACTGCGTACAGGATACAAATATCTTAAGATTTAAAAAAAATATTATAGAGGTATTCAGAATCCTTTTTAAGCTGAATATCAGTTTATTCCTAAGTCTTTTGTGTATTTGATTATGGCATATTAAGGTATCTTGAGTTATTCAGATGCATATCGATCAAGAAACTGATATGCTTTTTGTCTCGGTATATTGATTGGTGTCAGATTGCTGTTTGGGATGAGCATCTCATTTCAAATATGCATTTGTCATCCAGCCAGGGTGTGTTTTGTGTCTAATGTTATGGTAATGGCTGAATGAGGTTCCAGTGGAGTGCTAAGCGGAGCTTTTCAAAGATATGATCAACCCTGCGTGCCCATCTCAAGAGCCTGGTGATATGATGCTAAGAATAGCCTCACTGAAACCGCTTTCACTGAGAGCTCAGTACCTCCTCTGTGCATGGAAAACTGTGACTGTGTGTCCCATAAACTAAATGATTGACTGCAGTGCTTGGCTATGAATAAGGAACAATATTGCAGAATTGGAACTATTTGGCTTATGCATTCACAAAAATCAGACGGTAATTGCACACAGTTCCCTCAAAGCTGCATTAATTATTTACATTATCTGGTAAAGCCTGGCATATGAAGTAATAGTTTTCTTTTTATTAATCAAACAGTTTATCGAACCTTTAAAAAAAGGTTATCATGTAAGAGTATAAAGAGAGTAAAAACAGCTTTTTTGTTTTTATCTAGAGGCAATTTTATAAAGTAAGATGCAATTAATGAGATCTTAAAAAAAATCAAAAAAAAAAAAAATCAGTGTAGCATGCTATTTACATAAATAGGATATAAGACAAGTTATTTAAAACATGCTAACAAACAGAATTTTTTTTTTTTTTATATATAATCTGAGATTCATGTGATTCCTTAAAATACTCAGTTGCTACATGCATTGGGAAGTTTAGAGTTTCACATTCAAATCTGATTCTTCATATGGCAAGATTTGATAACCAAAGCACTGAAATATTAATCTTTTGTTATAATGTATTAAAGTGATTATAGTGGCTGCATAGAAAGCATGGATTTTGCTACATGAGTTTTAGTGAGCTGTCTTGCATTGTGTCATTCAGTGGCACATTAATACAGTATCTGTGGTAATGGACTAGGCTTTTGTATGGTAATATCTGAGACTATTTCCTGTTTTGAGCTGTGTCTCTCAGTCTGCCCTCCCGTATGTTGACCTGCAGGGCATTCTGGGTTTTATTATCAGCTTCCTCCTGATAGCTGCCTTTCCTTCCCAGTCACTCAATAAGTGCTGGAGGATCTGCAGGCATGTGATTTACAGAAATGATTTGGAGGTTTTCCATTGCATTTTGGCCAAGCAAAATGGTCAGATCTCCGCTAAATCAGTAAATCTGTAATATTAGTAGTGGGCATTTTGATTCATTCATTGATCCAGTGGCTCTTTTGAATCGGTTTACTAAAAGAGTTGCTAAATTTTTTTTAATTAAATGTAGGTTTTGTTGTTATTCCAATAGGTAGGAAATATGCTTCTCTTTGCATATAATGAGCGAGTCATTCATCGAATCACTGAGTTGACTAAAACAAGTCATTTTATCTTTTATTGAAATTCTGAATCTTTTTCACGCAATTCTTTTCTCAATTGCGAGTTATAAAGTCAGAATTGCAGGATATAAATTTGGACTTTTTTAACATAATTGCGAAATTATATCTCGCAATTGTGACATTTTTTTCTCAGAATTGTAAGTTATTAAGCCAACTGTGACATATAAACTCGCAATTCTGAGAACATATCTAGTCCCCCCCCCCCCGAATTAGACTTTATTACTCACAATTGTGAGTTTATATTGCCGATTTCTGACTTGCGAGAAAAAATCAAATAAAATATGTTCCAGTTCGTTATCATAACATGATATCCAAGTTGGTTGTTCAGTTGGTTTATGAACAAGAAATAGCAGGTATGTGTGGGTTTTTTTTTTCTTTTTTTTTCACACAAACATGATGACCCATATATGTCACCACTTTATTCAATTCATCGTCGCATTTTGTTCAGTTTGTTCAGGAATAAGACATGTCTCCGATGTCTCATAAAACACATCCCAGTTTGTTTAATTTGGTTGAGTCTAACTCAGACTCAAAACACAGATTCGTTGAGTGAAGGGGAAGTCAGAGCAAAATCAGTCAGTGCATGGTTGTTAACAAGAGAGATCTGTTCAAAAACTTGAGAACCGTACACAGTTGAAACCCCACTAATGCTGATGTCTAGAGAGGAAAGGGTGCGGACACAGCAGACTCAGGACAGATGACTCATGGATTTATTAAGGCATGTTACGATCTGTTTTACTGTCCTCTGCATTAAATCCACACAATACTCAAACTCCCATGTGCTTTACTCTTTTACAGTCAAACTTCACACATCCACACCCACAAAACACAAGTATCTTGTTAAATTTAGACGTGTTGTTTGTTTTCGCAGGCAGACTACTACTTTCAGTACACGGAGTGTGACAGCACCGGGTCCAGATGGAGGGTGGCCATTCCTCTGAATCCAGGAGAGTGCTCAGGACTGCCAGAACCTGTGCAGGGCACCGACTGCAGTAGGTTCACATAGTGTGTTAGAGAGACAGGAAATTTTTCCAGTTTAGGAAATAGACATTGCTTGTTTATTTGCATGTTCATGCATGAATGTGTACACTAATGTGATTCCATGCGTTTTGAATGTCAAGTGTGTGAATTAGAACAGCATGTTTGTCACCCCTTATCAGCACAGAGGAATTTCCTCTTGGACAGAGTATGTTCAGTGGCCCCAGAGTAATCATTCCCAAAACCTCACAGAGTCCTTGGCCCCTGTATTTTATTTCTAGTCATGTGTAATATGAACGAAAGGTTCATAGTTTGAAAAATGACCTTTTTACTTTATTAATACATTTTTGAGGTTTTATTGTGCACATTGTTAATATCTTCATAAATATTCATCAAAACATTGATGAATATTGATTAAATTATTTTTGCTTTCTTCTGACACAACAAAGACTACAGAGGTGGAAAAATAAATTAACAAATAAAATTTTCTCATGACTTATAAAATAGGCGCCACTCATTACCTTATTTCTTGCTAATTATTAATTTGAAAATTTGTCGCATCACGGAAGTTAAAAACTTGGAATTCTGTTGAATGATGATTGTAATATATATATTTTTTTATTACAGGAAAGCTGTCATTATTGATTTTATAATTGACAATTACACTTAAGTTAATATGTAATTCGTTATGATATCAGTAATTTAAATTATTTTTATTTGCCCCGAAAAAAAGCAAATAAAATTAATTCATTAATTAACCAAAAATGCTAAATAGAATTAAAAAAACAAACATTCATTAATTCATTTTTATTTGTGTACGTTAGTGGGCTGAATGTTATGACCTAACTGATATAAGATCTATAATAATAGTTTTGGTGCACTTGACCCACCCAGTATTTGGATTAGTGATTGATCTGGTCAGTATGTTCTCTTTGGCATAAAATGTATTGTACATTTTGTTACGTCCTTTGGTCAGCATTCTCGTGCAAAGCGGGGGAGTTTCTGGAGATGTCTGCTCAGGAGTGCACTCAGTGTGCGTCTGGCACTTACTCGCTGGGCAGCGGCCTGCGTTTGGATGAGTGGGACGACATCCCTCCTGGATTCAGCAGCCTGGCAACCAGCCCTGACAACGCACCCAACGGACAGAATGCGTCCACCTGCAGCAGGTCAGTTCCTTTTGAGGAGTCAGTCTTGTATAAAAGATTGTTTTGTAGACCACATGATTTTTGCTTTCTGTATTTGGTGTGTTTTAAAAGGTATTGATTTTGTGTTCTGTTTATTTGTCTAAATAGAAATAAAATCCAAATGCACAAAAGACAACATGCATATAAGAGAGTTTTACTTACAGCCAGTCAGATTTATATCAAAAATGAATGTTCCCAATCCATGTTCTCATTTGTTTGTTTTCATCAAAGTCTTTGCAATAAAACACTGTATTTTTGCCCTTTCCTTTTATTTATTTATTTAATATCAGAAATTTGGATTAAAGCATACACAGACTTATTCATGCAGGCACACACATTTCCAAGGACATGAAGCAATACAAGTATTAAAGCAATCATTTATTTTTATCCTGTTATATAACTTAAGACTGTAGTCACCACAGTGTGTGTGTGTTGTGTATTTGTGTGTGTTTAGTGCAAAGTGGGTCGCTCAGGGCTCGTATCTGGAGTCCAACAGAGATGAGTGTACCGTGTCTCTGATCTACACTGTACACTTGAAGAAGCCGGGATCAGTGTCCTTTGACTACCAGTATGTGGATAACAGCATCTTCTTTGAGTTCTTTGTAAGTTTGGATTCCATTTTGGCTGTGAAATATTTGTGTGCAAGATATTTTAAGACATCAAAAGCAGCTATTTTGTACTGCAAAATATATATATATTTTTTGACAGATTCAGAACGACCAGTGTCAAGAGATGGACCAGGATTCAAATAAAAAATGGATCAAATTAACTACTCATGGAGAGTGGGGAACACATAGTGTAAGTCAAAAACACTTAACTACACACTACTACTACCACTACTACTATTATTATTATTTTATTTTTTATATACACTCATTTTATTTTTTGAAAGTCTGTTCTGCTCACCAAAGCTGCATTTATTTGAGTAATAAAATATTGTGAAATATGATTGCAGTTTAAAATAATTGTTTTCTCTTTAAGTATATTTTAAAATGTAATTTATTCCTGTGAAGCAAAGCTGAATTACAGGCATTGCTCCAGTCTTCAGTGTCGCATGATCCTTCAGAAATCATTGTAACAGAACAGTTGTTTTCCTCATATATATATATATATATCAGGTGAATCTGAATTCTGGCACTAATATCCTGTATTGGAGAACCACTAGAGTAACACTCGGCTCTAAAGCAGTCAAACCTGTACTCCTGAAGAACATACGGATCGAAGGTCAGGATGCGCTACGAATGTGTTCTCCATTTTAATCTGAAAACAACAACAACAACAAAAAAAAAGATTATATGACACCATTTCTCTCCTTCAGGTGTGGCATATACATCAGAGTGTTTTCCATGTAAGCCTGGGATGTTCAGCCGCACCCCAGGCTCCTCCTCCTGTGAGCCCTGTCCACGAGACACGTACTCTGGCCGAGGGGCCAGCTCCTGCACACCTTGCAACACAAAAACACACTATGCCTGTAAGTACATGCATGCAGATGAACACCACATATGCATAGGCCTATTTATTTGATTTTATTTGTTTAACTGCATGATATGTGACCATTACTCAACATAAAAGAAATGAAAACATGCAAATTTTGTGTGTGGTTTGTTGCTAAACCACTGGAATATTAAAATCACAGGGTGCTTCAAGTAATTATTTTAAGGCCAAATGGGTTTGGCTGAAAAAAGAAAAAAAAGAAAAGAAAAGAAAAAAAAAAGAGATTTAATATTTTTTATATTTTGATATTATCATATTTTGTATACACACGTACATATGACAATAATTCCTTTTTAACACTTTGAATAGTTTTGCTTGTGTTATGCTTGTCTTCCAGTTCCCAGCTGTTCATGTCTATGTGAGGTATGACTCTTCTCTATCTTTAATAGCAGAAGGCTCTGCCATGTGCAAAAGTAGACCTCCATGCTCCAAAAAAGACTACATCCAGACATACAGCACTTGTGATAAAGATGGAAAGGTAAAATAATTATCTAAAAAAAGTATATGTACTGTATTTTTTTTAAAGCATAAGTGTCCCATATTTATTTTATATATACACTTTTATATACATTTGTAAATGAATATACACTCAAGCTTGCATTTAGTTTTTTTTATATGCTGTATATATACACATACTGTGTGTGTGTGTGTGTGTGTGTGTGTGTGTATATATATATATATATATATATATATATATATGTATATATATATATATATATATATACACACACACACAAAATATGAAAAAGAGTAATGTAGTAAAATAGAAATATTCTTTATTTTTCCATTTAAAACATTCAAGTACATAAATGCTGTCTCTCTCAGACTCAGGTCATTTATAAGTGGGTAGAGCCTCAGATTTGTTTGGCAGCTGCTGCTGGCGCAGTAACACTGCCACCTTCTGGTCAGCGTGAGCCTTGCCCACCCTGTAATCCTGGTTTCTATAACAACGGCACTGCCACCTGTTCTCCCTGTCCACCCGGGACTTACTCTGATGGGGTCAAAGGTGAGAAACTATCCTGACATCTTAAAAAGGACGTATGAATTATGATTATTTCAAAAGCATGAACATCATTTCAAACAAACGGCCAAAAGATATTAAACATGGATTGTGTGGCATCTGTAGCATGCCAGCCTTGTCCAGCTGGCACAGAGCCTGTCCTCGGGTATGAGTACAAGTGGTGGAACGTGCTGCCTGCCAACATGAAGACATCCTGCTTCAACGTGGCCAACAACAATTGTGATGGATTGAATGGTGAGAGATTACATGAGTATGGTGCGGTATTATGTTACAGCATATGGCTGTAATGGCTGTTTTTACTGCTAGGTGTCGCTGTTGCATCACTGATAAATTTAAATGGGATTTTTCTACATGCTCTTATTTTTTTGTGTATATTGTGTGCATAATACCTTCATATCTCGAACATTTTGTGTGTTTTAGGTTGGGAAGTAGCGGGTGATCATGTACAATCAGGAGCAGGTCGTTCGGATAACGATTATCTCATATTAACTCTCACGGTGCCTGGATTCAAGTGAGTCTTCAAGTACTTGTCTACCTCCACACAACTACACTGTTCAAGTGCCACCCACTGCACATTACGTTCATTAAAGCTCATTAAAGCCTTGTGTGATTAGCATGGTTAAAATGCTGTACATGAACCTTTCTGCTGTGTGTGTTTGTAGTACAAGAACATAATGTCCTTTTGGTACAGAACTTGGTGTGTATGCAGAAGTGTTTGTCCTTACATAACCTGTGCTGTCTGTTTAGAAATGAGTCTGTTACTGTTTGTCGTATCAGGTTGCCTGTGTCAGTTCGAGGAGCATCTGACAGTGAGTACGGCCGGATCACTTTTGAGTTTGATACCAGCTGCTCAGCTGACTGCGAGTTCTACTTCATGACAGTGAGTGTGTTTGCAGTTCTATTTGCTGTTTTTGTTTTTTGATGGACTGGTTTATCTGCTTTTAAATGTGCACTCAAAATATTTTTATGAAGTTTGGTACTTTAGACTTGTTAACTCTCCCCACACACGCATTAACCCTTTCTGCCTACAGAAATATGTAAAATATACATTGAAACTCAAACTTTTTTTTTTAAGTCCACAACCCACCCCAAGTCCCCCCCCGTTGAGGTTACTACAATTTCTAATGAGAATGGGTAGAATGTATAAAATCATGCACATTCACATGAGATGAAGATTCACAGCATATGCAAAAAAAAAAGAAAAAAAATTACTTTTGGGAGTCACACTCATGGTCTTTGTGGTCAAAAGTGACTGGACACCTGAAATGTAACTTTTTTTTTTTTCTTCAGTAAAATATTTTAACATATTTTAGTTTAATAATATTTTTTTTCTTTTGTATTTTGAGAGAACTTTATGGTACTAATTAATTTTTATGCAATAATTATGATAATTTTTCCCCAAAATTTATGATCATTGTCCCCCAAAATTTATGATACCCCCCCCCCCCCCCCAAAAAAAAAAAAAAAAAAATATTCCCCCCCCCCCCCCAAAAAAAAACTAAACCTGTAATTTCATGGTGTGAAAACTAGATTCCTGTACAGGACTCTATAGTGAGGCTTGTGAATTCCCTAGTTTTTTTTTTTTATACATAATTGTTTACTTTTATTAGGTTGTGGATTTAAATGTATATAGGCATTCTCAAAGACTACTTTTTGTCAATTTTTATATTTTTAAATCTTTTAAATGTTGATTTGAAGTGCAGTTTTTTGAATTATTGTTTCTACATTCAAACCTAAACACAGAAAGCACACAAAACATAAAAATTCTATAAAAAACTTTTTTTTACTGATTATTGATTTTATTTGACATAGTTGCAGTGTTATAGTCAAAACCGGTTCATACAGTAGGTGTGTGTGTGTGTACAAGTGTGTGTCCACACGTGTGTGAGTTGGTGTATTGATTTTGCACTCTAGATGTTTTAGAGTTTCACCCCTTCATTGCTGTGCGTTTTTTTTCTGCATTGTGGGGGATTTGTAGATTGTACACAAACATTTTCTGTATTTAAGATTTTTTTTTTTCCCATTTCCCATTCATTTCCTATGGTCAGACTTTTTTTTTTTTTTGTTCACATACCAAGTACCATGAAAGTCACCAAGTTTCGTACCACACAAGTGTTTTAAAGACATTGCCCCCCGCCCCCCCAAAAATTAAGAATAAGAAAAAATTAAACATTTTGATTAAAATAGAATCAGGTCCCATTGGGTCCCACAACATGGACAAAAATACTATAGAAGTCAATGGGAAAATGTCAGATCAATCAATCAAATTGACAAGTCAAATGATCTTTTGTGTTCCACAGAAGAAAGAAAGTCATAGAGGTTTGGAATGTAGATAATAAGTAATTGTACTATGTACTATGCCTTGACATTTACTAAAAGTGGTCAGACTTTAATTTCTTTTTTAAAGTGTTATTGATTTTGTTGTTGCTTCAGGATGTGAACAGAAGGAGCACAAATGTCATTGAGTCATGGGAGGGGAGTAAAAGCAAACAGAGTTACACGCACATCATGACTGAAGACTCTTCTGTTGCGTTCACCTGGGCTTTTCAACGCACCAGTCAGGCTAGTGATGTCAGTACAAATACATTCACACTCACACTGATAAAAATCATGTCTATAGAATGACAGTATTCATAATGGTCATTCCCACTGTCCATCAGGTGCGTCAGTATGTGAATGACATGGTGAAGATTTACTCTGTGACTGTCACTAATGCCATGGACGGAGTGGCGTCAGCGTGTCGAGCGTGTGCCCTGCAGTCTCAGCAGGCCGGCTCCTCCTGTGTGCCCTGTCCAGCTGGACACTACATTGATAAAAAGACCAACCAGTGCCAAGAGTGCCCTCCTAAACACCGTCCTATCTGGGCATCACATCTATGGCAAAGAAGCATGCCAGCCATGTGGGCCAAGCAGCAAAAGCAACAAGGTATTTCAACCACTGTTTCTCAGTTTTTAGGTGGCAGAATAGCACTTTTTTTTTTTTTTCTTTTTTTTAATTTTCATATATTTATGTTTTAATTTATTTCTAGATATAATTATTTGTTTATTAATTTAATTTTTTTTCTTCTTATTAAATATAAAAATTATGAAACTGTAATAAATATAAAGAATAAAAAAAAAAATTATAATAATTTATTATTATTGATCTAATTTATTTTCTCCTTATATGCGTATTTGTATATTAAAACATGGCCTTTTCTATGGGGTAATATTGGTGATACTTTGAATTTAAATATGATACGTAATGTAATATTTTCAAAAATTTGGCTAATCTCATTTATCACTATTCACTATAAATATTCAGAAACTACTGAAAGAAAATATGGCGAAGGGTCACTTTGTATGAAAAATGCTGTTAATTTAAGTCATTATGTAAATTGGTAAAATTTATCATTTTGAATTGAACAAACAAACAAACAGATACATAAGTCTTAATTCCATTAGATTAGTGGTTGAGAAAATAGGTATTACTGAAAGTGCTTCAGGAGTAATGATAACTAATAAGTGTATGACCGTTCTCTCTTGAATGTTTCAATTTTAGGAGCACAGTGTGTGTTTCAGCGACTGTTTGTTCACATACACTCACCAGAATCGGACACTTCAGTATGACTTCAGTGCTCTGACCTCTGCTGGGTCCATCATGAATGGGCCCAGCTTCACTGCAAAAGGCACAAAGTATTACCACCTCTTCAATATCAGCCTGTGTGGAGCTGAGGTACGACACCAACACCTGAAATAAGTAGAAATTACATCATAATGTTACTTATTCCTTCATCTGTCTTTTGTCAGGGTCACAAGTCTGCGGTCTGCAGAGATAATGTCACAAACCTGCCCAATGAGGACGCTGAAGGTGGTCAGCTGGGCAGTTCAGTGGAGGCTTTTCTCTGTCAATCAACGATTATCCCATCTGATGGGCGGGGCTTAAGAACAGCTCTTTCCTCTCAGTCCATTAGCCTGGCCGACACTTTTCAGGGTGAGATCATTTCATAATTGTTCACATACCAAGTACCATGAAAGTCACCAAGTTTCGTACCATGATTTTTTTTTATTGATGTTGAATTCTGTGATCAGAAGTGTTTGGAGTAAGAAAAAATTAAACATTTTGATTAAAATAGAATCAGGTCTCATTGGGTCCCACAACATGGACAAAAATACTATAGAAGTCAATGGGAAAATGTCAGATCAATCAATCAAATTGACAAGTCAAATGATCTTTTGTGTTCCACAGAAGAAAGAAAGTCATAGAGGTTTGGAATGTAGATAATAAGTAATTGTACTATGTACTATGCCTTGACATTTACTAAAAGTGGTCAGACTTTAATTTCTTTTTTAAAGTGTTATTGATTTTGTTGTTGCTTCAGGATGTGAACAGAAGGAGCACAAATGTCATTGAGTCATGGGAGGGAGTAAAAGCCAAACAGAGTTACACGCACATCATGACTGAAGACTCTTCTGTTGCACTCACCTGGGCTTTTCAACGCACCAGTCAGGCTAGTGATGTCAGTACAAATACATTCACACTCACACTGATAAAAAATCATGTCTATAGAATGACAGTATTCATAATGGTCATTCCCACTGTCCATCAGGTGCGTCAGTATGTGAATGACATGGTGAAGATTTACTCTGTGACTGTCACTAATGCCATGGACGGAGTGGCGTCAGCGTGTCGAGCGTGTGCCCTGCAGTCTCAGCAGGCCGGCTCCTCCTGTGTGCCCTGTCCAGCTGGACACTACATTGATAAAAAGACCAACCAGTGCCAAGAGTGCCCTCCTAACACCGTCCTATCTGGGCATCACATCTATGGCAAAGAAGCATGCCAGCCATGTGGGCCAAGCAGCAAAAGCAACAAGGTATTTCAACCACTGTTTCTCAGTTTTTAGGTGGCAGAATAGCACTTTTTTTTTCTTCTTTTTTTTTAATTTTCATATATTTATGTTTTAATTTATTTCTAGATATAATTATTTGTTTATTAATTTAATTTTTTTTCTTCTTATTAAATATAAAAATTATGAAACTGTAATAAATATAAAGAATAAAAAAAATTATAATAATTTATTATTATTGATCTAATTTATTTTCTCCTTATATGCGTATTTGCATATTAAAACATGGCCTTTTCTATGGGGTAATATTGGTGATACTTTGAATTTAAATATGATACGTAATGTAATATTTTCAAAAAATTTGGCTAATCTCATTTATCACTATTCACTATAAATATTCAGAAACTACTGAAAGAAAATATGGCGAAGGGTCACTTTGTATGAAAAATGCTGTTAATTTAAGTCATTATGTAAATTGGTAAAATTTATCATTTTGAATTGAACAAACAAACAAACAGATACATAAGTCTTAATTCCATTAGATTAGTGGTTGAGAAAATAGGTATTACTGAAAGTGCTTCAGGAGTAATGATAACTAATAAGTGTATGACCGTTCTCTCTTGAATGTTTCAATTTTAGGAGCACAGTGTGTGTTTCAGCGACTGTTTGTTCACATACACTCACCAGAATCGGACACTTCAGTATGACTTCAGTGCTCTGACCTCTGCTGGGTCCATCATGAATGGGCCCAGCTTCACTGCAAAAGGCACAAAGTATTACCACCTCTTCAATATCAGCCTGTGTGGAGCTGAGGTACGACACCAACACCTGAAATAAGTAGAAATTACATCATAATGTTACTTATTCCTTCATCTGTCTTTTGTCAGGGTCACAAGTCTGCGGTCTGCAGAGATAATGTCACAAACCTGCCCAATGAGGACGCTGAAGGTGGTCAGCTGGGCAGTTCAGTGGAGGCTTTTCTCTGTCAATCAACGATTATCCCATCTGATGGGCGGGGCTTAAGAACAGCTCTTTCCTCTCAGTCCATTAGCCTGGCCGACACTTTTCAGGGTGAGATCATTTCATAATTTAAAAACTAAAAATTTATTCTGACTTCTTGATAGTGTAGCATTTGTGTTTTTGATGTGCATGTTTATTTTTTTTTAATTTGTTTTTATTAATAATGATAATGATTAATATGGTAAGTTATGACTTCAATTAAACGTTTAACAGACTTTCCATTATCTGTAAATAATGGAGAAAAGCATCCTTAATAGCTTATTGAATTATAAGCCAAATCCCGATGGGACTTCTAACTGAAATAGAATCATTTGCAGTTTAATCATCAAAGATCAATAAGTATGAAATATTACCTATGAGCAAAAACATTGTCAGCGCTGCTGTTGTTAATGAGAAGACGACGTGGGGACTGTGGCAACTATAAAACATCTTCATGCAGTGTTATTTTTTTTGTCTTTACTATCTGAATGCATTATAAATGAGTAGATTTTGAAAGGCCAGTTATGCAAAATATATTTTTTATGTATACAAGAAACAGAATAGCAATGTTTTCCACACACCTTCCACATAAGTAATCCTGTAACACCCCAACATTCCTGCCTGAAAACAATATATTATGTAATATTTATGTAATTATTATATATTTAATGAAATTATTTAAATGCAGAAATTAGTATTATTCTTTAAATATTCCATTTACATTTTATATGTTCATATGCATCAATGCATGTTTCCAGCTTTAAGCTTTATTGGGACCTATATGGAACACAATATTCAAATCTTGTATGTTGTTATGTTCTCTGTACAATTCAAAGGTGATCTCATTTTTTCATAAAAAGATTATAATATTCTGACAGAGCCCTTAAAATTAGGCAAGCTCCAGCCAATAAAAATGTGCAGTAGTTTTCTGTTGCTTTAATTCATCTGCGTTCTCAGATATAAAACTCAGCATATATAAAACAGGCTTCTTGTTTAGAGTTCTCCGACCGCTGCCACAACGCCAGGGCCCAAACCCTCCATCTGCTGTAGGTGAACCAAAAACAACTGATAGCAGCTCTCAGTGATATGTGTCGGGTCCCCGCTATAATAGCAGCAACATTCACAAATGTTTACAGAACAAGCGGGAACCCAGCGTGCCTGTAGCTTTCTATATTTCAGTTTTATCACGTGATAGAAAGTCTAAGGTCTTTTCAAGCTCAAGGGCAAACTCATCGAATCTGCGACCTATAATGCATCAAACTAAGATTGATATAAAGACACAAAGTACTGCCATCAAGTTGGCATTTTTAAACATTCGCTCACTAAAAAATAAATCATTTCTAATCAATGACTTTATAACCACAAACAATCTGGATTTTATGTTTCTAAATGAAACATGGCTAGAAGACAGCTGCAGTGCAACAGTCCTCAATGAAGCAGCCCCTCCTAACTTTACTTTCATGAGTGTCTGCAGGACTGTTAGGAGAGGTGGAGGTGTAGCTGCTCTATTTAAAAATGTCTATCAATGCAAGCAAATGTCATTTGGTCAGTACTTGTCTTTTGAATATCTAGGGATTGTGCTGAAAGGTGCTCCACGCATTCTGTTTATCATTATTTACAGGCCTCCAAAATACTCTCCAGCCTTTGTTGAAGAGGTCACAGAAATGCTATCAATGATTTCCTCAGAGTTTGACTGTTTTGCTATTGCAGGGGATTTTAATATTCATATAGATAATGCAGAAAACAAAATTACAAAAGAATGATAACGGTTCTAAACACTTTTGACCTGATTCAGCATGTGCATGGACCCACACACAAAGGTGGACACACTCTAGATTTAATCATCAGTAGGGGTCTAAACATTTCATCCATTGTTATTAAGGACGTAGCACTATCTGATCACTTCTGTATTTTCTTTGATATATTGATCTCTGCTACCAATGAATCTAGATCTGTCTCTGTCAGAAGGAGATGCATTAACGATAACACTAGTGTGCGGTTTATGGAGGCTATATCTCTAACACCAAGCATTTCTGCAGACTCTGTTGATATTCTCCTTGATTCCTTTAACTCAAAGTTAAGAATGTTATTGATGATATTGCTCCAATAATAGTCAGTAAGAAAACAAACAGACAGAAATCAGTTTGGAGAAGATCAACAGCAGTTCAGACTATGAAAAGACAATGCAGAAAAGCCGAGCGGATGTGGCGGAAGACGAAACTTGAAATTCACTATAGCATTTATAAAGACAGCCTTCATGCTTTTAATGTGAAACTAGCCACAGCTAGACAGAATTTCTTCTCAAACCTTATAAACAGTAACTTAAAAACAACACTCGTACTCTTTTTGCCACTGTTGAGAGACTGACAAACCCCCCAAGTCAGATTCCCAGTGAAATGCTCTCAGTTACCAAATGCAATGAGTTTGCTTCCTTCTTTTTCTGAGAAGATCATTAATATCAGGAAGGCAATTAGCACATCCTCAAGTAATGCAGAGGTCAGACAGATCTGGACGCAATATCAAAAAGATACTATGTCTATTTTTGAAGCAATTGATAGCAAAATTTTGGAAGAAATAGTGCAGCACCTAAAATCGTCAACCTGCGATCTTGACACACTTCCCACATCTTTTTTCAAAAGTGTGCTTAACTGTTTAGAAGCAGATCTCTTAGAAGTGGTGAACGCCTCACTTCTTTCTGGGACATTTCCAAACTCCCTGAAAACTGCAGTTGTAAAGCCCCTCCTGAAAAAGAGCAATCTTGATAACACCATTCTGAGCAATTATAGACCAATATCTAATCTTCCTTTTATAGGCAAAATTATAGAAAAGGTAGTTTTTAATCAGCTGAACAAATACTTAAACTCAAATGGATACCTGGACAATTTTCAATCTGGTTTTCGACTGCATCACAGCACAGAGACAGCGCTCATTAAGATAATAAATGATATTCGCTTAAATTCTGACTCTGGCAAAATATCAGTGCTGGTATTGTTAGATCTCAGTGCTGCGTTTGACACTGTCGATCATAACATACTACTAGAGAGACTGGAAAACTGGGTCGGGCTTTCTGGGATGGTACTCAAATGGTTCAGGTCATACTTAGAAGGGAGAGGTTATTATGTGAGTCTAGGAGAGCATAAGTCTAAGTGGACGTCCATGACATGCGGAGTCCCACAAGGCTCAATTCTGGCACCGCTTTTGTTTAGCCTGTATATGCTCCCACTAAGTCAGATAATGAGAAAGAACCAAATTGCCTATCACAGCTATGCTGATGATACCCATATTTACCTAGCCTTATCGCCAAATGACTACAGCCCCATTGACTCCCTCTGCCAATGTATTGATGAAATTAATAGTTGGATGTGCCAGAACTTTCTTCAGTTAAACAAGGAAAAAGCTGAAGTTATTGCATTTGGAAACAAAGATGAAGTTTTCATGGTGAATGCATACCTTGACTCAAGGGGACAAACAACTAAAAATCAAGTCAGGAATCTTGGTGTGATTCTGGAGACAGACCTTAGTTTCAGTAGTCATGTCAAAGCAGTAACTAAATCAGCATACTATCATCTAAAAAACATTGCAAGAATTAGATGTTTTGTTTCCAGTCAAGACTTAGAGAAACTTGTTCATGCCTTTATCACCAGCAGGGTGGACTATTGTAATGGTCTCCTCACCGGCCTTCCCAAAAAGACCATTAGACAGCTGCAGCTCATCCAGAACGCTGCTGCCAGGATTCTGACTAGAACCAGAAAATCTGAGCATATCACACCAGTCCTCAGGTCCTTACACTGGCTTCCAGTTACATTTAGGATTGATTTTAAAGTACTTTTACTCGTTTATAAATCACTCAATGACCTAGGCCCAAAATATATTGCAGATATGTTCACTGAATATAAACCTAACAGACCACTCAGATCATTAGGATCGAGTCAGTTAGAAATACCAAGGGTTCACACAAAACAAGGGGAGTCCGCCTTTAGTTACTATGCCGCCCGCAGCTGGAATCAGCTTCCAGAAGAGATCAGATGTGCTAAAACATTAGTCACATTTAAATCTAGACTCAAAACTCATCTGTTTAGCTGTGCATTTGTTGAATGAGCAATGTGCGATGTCCGAATTGATTGCACTGTATTTTACATATTCACTATATTCTATGTAAAATCATTTTCTATTTTTAACTGTTTTAAATTCATTTTAAATACGTCAATTTTTAAATCATTTCCAATGTTTTAAAATTGCCTGTTTTATGTTTTTAAAATTGCTTGTTTTATTTTTGTTATTATTTTTCTTCATGATTATTTTACCTTCTTTTTATGTAAAGCACTTTGAATTACCATTGTGTACGAAATGTGCTATATAAATAAACTTGCCTTGCCTTGCCTTTCTGTTTTATTAGGTTTAATTATTTGAATCTACGGGTGGTCCTGCTTACTAAGCACTTCCTGCAGTGCTGCCTGTCACCCCCATGTGTCCTCTAAGACAGGTTGTGTGTGTTTGTGCCACAGGAGCCACAGTGGAGAAATCTCTTAACGGAATAACCACCAGACCAGAACTATTTCCATCTGCATCCGAGAGAATCCCAGATGTCCACTTCTTCTATCGGTAATGGCATTTACGTCATCAAACCTAAAGTGCCTCTTAAAGTTCCTCTCATATGGTTATCTGGGGTTTTATTTGGAGGGTTTTTTAAATAAAGTTTAATGTTTGTTCTTTTCCCTCTATCATCCATTACATGTTTAATGGCGTCTTTTATTTGTAAAGATCTACACAGTTCACAACCTCATGTCCGAGAGGCAGGAATGCAGTGGTTTCACTGCGCTGTAACCCAGAGAAAACAATGAGGGGAGACTTATCTGTGTCAGGGTCACAAAACATTTAAACACAATCACTGGAACACACACACACACACATATTTCCACTATCGAACGGCCAACAGATATTTCCACTATCGCTGTTAATGGAGTCTAAAATTGGCACAGGGCATCTCCCATCATGCCGTATCAAATCACCTCACTGCAGGGCTACTGAGTTTATGTATTACTCTTGGTTTATTTTTATTAAATTTATTTTGGTTATTGCCAAAGGTGTAGTCACTTATTTTGCTGCATTTATAATATAGATTATTAATATAAATGTAATTATTGATAATATATTTTAATATATATTATTAATTATTGATTATGTATTTATTTATTTATGTGTGTTTGTATGTAATGATTATGTTTTTATGATAGTTATATTTATAGTATAGTATTTATAGTTTATCTCTCTCTCTCTATATAGTGATTATATATTACATTGTGTTTTAGGGATATTTTATAAATAAATTTTAATTTTGTTTTTATTTAATTACCCCCATGTCATTCCAAACCCTTGAAAGCTTCATTCTTCTTTGGAACACAATTTAAGATATTTTGGATGAAAACCGGGAGGCTTGTGACTGTCCCATAGACTGCCAAATAAATAACAGTGTCAAGGTAAAGCTTCGTTTGTATTGGGTAGTCAGTTTAATTTATCTGCCATCAGTGATTCAACCGTAACATTATGTATGAACGAGAATACTTTTTGTACATGAAGAAAACAAAAATAATGACTTCATTCAATAATTCCTCTCCTCTGTGTCTCTCCAAATCAGCGTAGTGCCATTTTGCCAATTCTGAGCAGTACACAGGCGGCGAATGGTCTTCTGTGTGAGCCGCACCACAAGGATACGTTTTTTATGTGTATTTATGCTTTGGTTTGAAAGCAAACAATGCATCGGCACAGCGCAGCTGAGACAGAAGGCCGTACGTCGCCTGCGTACTGCTCAGAATTGCCAAAATGGCGCTACGCTGATATATATTATAGATATTAATATTTTTGTAATTACTGTGTTTTCATTTTTGGTATAATAATTATATTATATATAATTATATATAATTATATCTATTAGAATATTATACAATGAGTTTCTCTTAACTTTTTTTTAGACAGTGTTAAAGATCACTCTACGATGGTTTCATTCAGGGTTGCCAGGTCTCAAACAAAACCAGCACAATTAAAACTATCCCCACTGTTTTTTTTTCTTATGGGTTTTCCTTCCATGAGGGGCCCCCTCTGTTGAAGCTGCATTACAAGGAGATTGCTAGAACCTGCAGACCCGCGGCAACAAAAGCAACAACAAAAGTAGTGTAAAAGTAGCTCAATTCCAGTTTATATTGACCTCCTCTGTCCTGTGTCAGTGAGTGCCCTGCAGGGACCTGTGACGGATGCACGTTTCACTTCCTGTGGGAGAGCTCTAGCGCATGCCCGCGCTGCACTGCTGTTGACTACCACGCCATTGAAGGAGCCTGTAAGGCAGGAGTTCAGGTACACTTTCATTAGTTCTATTGACGAGTTACTGTATACAGTGTTTGTGTATATTTTATATATATATATGTGTGTGTGTGTATGTGTATGTATGTATGTATGTATATATATATATATATATATATATATATATAATATATATATATATATATATATATATATATATATATATAGTGTGTATGTGTATGTGATATATATTAATGATTGAGAAATTAGTTATAATGATTGAAGTGCAGTTAAAATTGGCTTTGGCAGGGAACTGCAAGTTAAAACATACTTTAAATCAGATAATAGTCTGATCCTCGCTGATGTAAGTAATAAAGTGAGTCTACTAAAGAAAAGCATCTGTCGTGACTTGTGCATATTCTACTGAATTTATCATCAGAAGTTCATCTAGGGGAAGTTTGTATTCTTCAGAACTCCATGTGGTGACACACATGCGGAATATTCCTCACATTAAGCCGCCAAAACAAAAATGATGAACAAAATCACAGTGGGTGTTCACGTATTTGTGACAGGTGCAGTTTGAAAGATGATGATGACTAGCTTGAAAATTATGCTCGAGTGATGCTCGAGTGACACAAATAACTTTATCGTATTGTTACAAGTAGAAAAGGGAAAAACTAAGTACATTACTGTTTTAAAGTCTGGTGTCAGTAAGTTTTTATTTATTTTTAAATAAATGAATACTTTTATTCAGCAAGGAAGCATTAAACCAAAAATGACAGTCAAGACATTTACAATGTTACAAAAGATTTCCATTTCAAATAAATGTTGTTCTGTACAAGCTGCACAACAGTTTTTACAATTGATAATAAAAGTAATGTTCCTTGATCAGCATATTAGAATGATTTCTGAAGTATCATGTGACACTGACAAAAATTCAGCTTTGCATCACAAGAATAAATTACATTTTAAAATATATTCATGTATGTATTTGTTTTGTTTTATTTTTAGTACATTTATTTAGTTTATTACCAAAGGTGTGTGCTATTTATGTTGTAGCATTTATCAAAAACTTTACTGACCCCTGATAAAAAAAAAAAAAATAAATAAATAAAAAAAAAATCATAATTCATTAGTGATGTCATTTACAGATCACAAAATGAAATATTAAAATGAAATAAAAAAAATGAATACAAAATCCAAACTTAGTATATTCTACTAAAACTTTAAGAGAGTAATCTAAAATCTAAGTATAATAACTTAATTTAACTTGTTTTTTGAAAAGACCTACATATATATAGGTCTTTTCAAAAAAAGACCTATATATATATATATATATATATATATATATATATATATATATATATATATATATATATATATAAATATATATATATAATATATATATAATATATATATATATATATATATATATATATATATATATATATATATATATATATATATATATATATATATATATATATATATATATATATATATATATATACTAGACTTCTCATATCTTCTTATAACATCACAAGAAGTTTATGTCCAGTCGATAAACGTCAGATACAAACATCTATGAATATTTTCCATCACTTAAATTAGCTTGAAGTCAAGGCTGGGTCTGTGGTTTTACAACTTTAGATACAGCAGATCTTAGCAATCTTTAAATATCACTTATACTAAATACCAGTTCTTGAAAAAGAACAGAACTTAGTTCCCAGAAAAACAGAGAAGACAAATTTAGTAAAACATCCTTGCATATAAAAGAGTTTTATTTTATTATTATTTTTTTTTAAATCACAACATGCCTTTATATGTGGAATCTAAAAGAAAATACTACGTCAATGGAATATGAGTATAAATGGAATGCATAACAATAAAAGAGAATAAATGTATGATGCCAGTAACATAAAACAGTAATATGAATATAATGTGAAGTAATAATAAAAGAATCATAAAGAATAACTTATAATGATTAATGTATAAATGAATATGAAAAATATAACAACATTGGAAATTTGCATTCACCAACCCCAAACATTTGAACATAGTGTGGCTAAACAATGATTTTCATAAACACAAAAATTACCCACGATTAACAATGTATTGATGCAAATGTTCATTCTGGACACTGTGTTTGTATGGACTGAACCTCGGCTGTGTACTGGAGGACTGACTCTCCCGCCGAAGAGAACGTCTCCATGTGAAGCCGTTGATTTCTGGCTGAAGGTGGGCGCTGGGCTTGGAGCGTTCTGTGCTATTCTGCTCGTCTCCCTGACCTGCTACTTCTGGAAGAAGAACAAAAAGTATGATTCTTGTTTTTGGAGATATACAACCATTTCTCTTTGTTTATGCTAATAAGGTTCGTGCTTCTCTATCTTTGCGCTCGGATAGGCTGGAGTATAAGTATTCCAAACTCGTGATGTCGGCCAATAAAGAGTGTGAGTTACCAGCGGCGGACAGCTGTGCCATTATGGAAGGAGAAGGAGACGAGAACGAGGAGGAAGTAGTGGTTTATGCCAACAAGTCTTCTCTTCTGGCTAAACTAAAGGCTGTTGCTACTAAGGTTAGCTAAACAACAGCAGGTTTAAATGATTTCCTTTTAAAGAAACATTGTAAATGGTGCCATAGCAAAAGCAATCTCTCCCAACTTTCTCCTGTCACTCTTTACTATTTTTGTGTATTTAAGAGGCATAAAACCCAGAAAAGCAAGTACTCAGTTTTCAAGAAAATAATCTGATTGAGGAAATTAGACATCAACACCACTGAACTTCATTGCTATACTACTTTTTTAAAATTGAGTTTGTGCTGCATCAAACAGAAACGCAAGAATAACAACTCTTCATTTACATTACATTTGCACATTTAGCCAATGCTTTCATCCAGAGTGATTTAAGTAAGCGGAACAAAAGTAATTAGTCAAGGAGCCGACAAAAGTTGTAATATAAAATATATTTATTTGACAACTAGATGCTAGAGAAGAGGAGAAATGCAGAGAAGTTTTGGTTTCTTTTACTTTTATTAAATAAGGATGCTGTAAATTGATCAAAAGTAACAGTAAAGACATTTATAATGTTACAAAAGGTTTCTGTTTTAAATAAAGACTTTAGAATTGTCTAAATAGGAAAAATAGTCAGTTTCCTTAAAACTATTAAGTAGGAAAAATAAGCACCGATAATAATTGAGCACCAAATCAGCATATAAGAATGATTTCCTGATGACCTTAAAGACTGGACAAGGCTGTTAAAAATTCAGCTCTGTTAGATTTTAGTTTAAAATATATTAAAATAGAAAACTGTTCTTTTAAATTGTAATATTTCACAATATAAAATTTTCTTATTGTATTTTCGAGCAAATAAATGCAGCTTTTGTGAGCATAAGAGTCTTCTTTAAAGATGTTAAAAAAAAAAACATAGTTCCAAATTTTTGTGTTATTTAGTGACCTCTACTGGACATTCACGGAAGTGTTTTTGAAAATATGCTTTAAGTTCTTAATGATTTTCCCTTCCACACCCTTCAGTTTCTTCGCAGTATTTCTGTTGAAATGACCTCAGTTCAACCCTCCCTGTACTCTTTTCCCTCGCCTTGCTTTTCTTTGTCTTTCCCTCTTTTACCCCGCGCTAGCAGCCACTGCAGTTGGAAAGTGAGCTGCGAGTCTGCGTGAGGGTGGGTGTGTATATGCCTTGATGTTTAACTCTGGGCAGCTGATGGAGCCGCTGAGGGACTTCTAGAAACATCTGTAAGATTAAAGACTGTTGAGCTGCATTGGCATATGCGGCGTGTCACACTGTGTTCACGGCCAATTAGAAGAGTTTGAAAGAGAGAGAGTTGTATTCAAGCGGCACTCTTCAGAACTTCCACTGTCACTTAAAGTCTCAAGCGTTCAGTACTGAAAAATTTCCTGCATTATATGGAGTCAGTTTTGGTCCTGTAATTATCAAGGTAGTTAATTAAGAGAATAATCTGTCCAAATCGAGAGTTTTTAATCAATCATGTTCCTGGTGACTGGTTGGACTTGGATAAACCCTGCTGAATGGGGAAAAAATGTATTAGCTGGTCTCCCAGCCTGGTCTTAACGGGGTTTTGGGCACTTTGGGCCAGCTTGGTGAGGCTGAAAGATCAGCTTAAAAAAAAAAATTAATACTTTTGCTAAATATGGGTTACAAACTACACATAATAATAATAATTACAAGCACACTTTATCAGAACACTTTTGGTGGACAAAAATCCAACATTAGAATTCTGAACAAGTTTATCTATTCACAAAGTATTTAAAAAAATATATTTCTGTGTGTCTAGTGATAGGAAAAGTCTTGTATGTGAAAGTACATAAATTTGAGACAATTTTAAAATGTAGCAAAAATTATGAGCCATTTTCTGTTGTTCTCACAGTGGAGTGTATAAAAAAACCTACAAAAATATACTTTTTTTCAGTTGTTTTCTGAGAGGTATAAAATATATATATATATATATAACATTTTTATTTTATTTAATACTAATTATTTAAAACTGCTTATATATGAATATTCATAACTGTATTCTTACTGGTTGAAATATTTTATTTTTCTCAAGGTTCTCAAATTATATTTATTAATAATTCTGTTTTTAGTGGCGTATGTTATTTTTTTTTTTTTTTTTTTTTTTTGAAAAGTCAACATATTTTGTAGTGAAATCATTTCCAGAGGTGGAGAAAGTTAATACAATGTGGTTAAAAAATACAAGAAGACAAAAATATGTTGATTTAGAAAAATGTACACATGAATCATTCACAATAAGACCAGGAATGTGTATTCATCGTAAACCGGGTCTATTTTAATATTATGTTGACTCACACCACACAAGATAGCACTATTTGTGAGGAATTTAATTATTTAAAACTGCTGCTGATGGCACAAAATATTAATCTAATAAGCTTTTAAGAAATAAACGACACATATTGGGTAAAATAGTTCAATTTAAGCTTTCAGTTTTGAATGCAACACATTTTAAGTCAACGTTTCTCTCAGCTTAAGGGATCTGCCATCTTGAATAGTTTTTTCACTGCACTTGCCAAAAAGAGTTTTTAAAATGCAGGATATTATTGTTGGCTAACTTTTAGAACAGGCTTTGTGTAGGGAGCATGCCGCTGTTGCATTAAAATACTGTCTATGTAGGAAACTAGGTTTCATAACCACACTTATGTGTGAATAACAGCGTTCCAGAAATCTGTGCCATACAGAGGCAGTTGCAGGTCTTTTGTCTTCCTGTTTAACAGACGTAGCTGTTTGATTTGCACACTGGTTGTCCTGGTAACGCACGGTGTCCGCAGACAGTCCTTGGCCTTCGCAGGGCAGGCTTTTCAAAGGGAGGCGACCTTGACGAAGAGACTGATTCCGCACTCTGTTTGTGTACATTTGTCGCGCCCGCGTTCAGCGATTTGTTCCCATTTCGCCTGCGTTTTCAAAACCGTGTTCCTGTTTCTAGGGCAACAAGAAGAGCGGTGAAGCCATCCAACTGCAATTCTCCAATACAGAGAAGTCTGTGTGGGGATAGAAGAGGAGCGAAGAGGGACACGGAAAAGAAGGAGATGAATGGAAGTTCAATATCACACGCAGTGGCCTTAATAAAACAAGGGCACAAGTGTCCGAGGAAGGAATATGGGTTAAACAAGCCTGCGATGGCTCAGGAACCCGGATGGACGTGCTTTTATGAATATTCCTGTCGAGATTGGACACTATGCAGTTGTGTATGTGTTTTCCTATTGTAAATGTGTGAAAATCCCCTCCCTCTATAGTGCCTGGGTTTCTCTAGAAGTTTTTTGAAGCGACAGGCACGACTTTACACGAGTGCTAGCTTGTCAGAGCGAATGTAGCCAAGGGTCACACAAATATACTCAGACGATAAGCTTTACTGACAGACGCTTCCAATCCCGGCTAAACAGCACTGGAAAGCCATGTAAAGTGTGTTGTGTTCAAGTGAGGCTCTCTCTCTCTCTCTCTTTTTTTTTTCTTTTTTAGTTAAGTAACCTTTTTGACTGTGACGGTGACATTCCAAATGAAATATGACATGAATAAAGTCTATGAATAAAGAGATTACAGCAAAGCAGGAGTCATTTCTGTACAGCTATTTTTATGATTTTTCGACATACCTCTGTGTTAATCTGGCTTACAGTACCAAGACAAACACAGGAGCTTTCAGGAGAGAAGGATTCCTTCAGAACTGTGACTGCAGACTGAGGTGATGAAACATTTGCAGTCTAATTAA